>NW_021279287.1:9049-9451 GCF_002162155.2 Triticum dicoccoides
TCAACACTCGCAGTTTTGGCCGATTCTGACCCATTTCGTGGACTATTACTCACTATTTTGGGGTCCTGGAGTGATTTCCACGATTAACGAACCCCTGAGTGCGTTTATGTGTCGGTCATCAATAATCCTAGGTTTGTCCAATTCTGGGCTCTTTCATGGACTATTACTCACCATTTTGGGGTCCTAAAATGCTTTCCATGGTTGTCGAACCCAAAGGTGTGCTATGTGTTGGTCGTCAACACTCGTAGTTTGGGTCGCTTCTCGCCCGTTTCTTGGACTATACTTAGTGTTGGGGTCCTGAAGTGATTTCCACCATTGATGAACCTCGGGATGCGTTTACGTGTGGTCATCAACACTCTCAGTTTCGGCCAATTCTGGACCGTTTCATGCACTATTACTCAA
>NW_021279287.1:11036-14893 GCF_002162155.2 Triticum dicoccoides
GCAGTTTTGGCCGATTCTGACCCGTTTCGTGGACTATTACTCACTATTTTGGGGTCCTGGAGTGATTTCCACGATTAACGAACCCCTGAGTGCATTTACATGTCGGTCATCAATAATCCTAGGTTTGTCCGATTCTGGGCTCTTTCATGGACTATTACTCACCGTTTTGGGGTCCCAAAACGCTTTCCATGGTTGTCGAACCCCAAGGAGTGCTATGTGTTGGTCGTGAACACTCGTACTGTTCTGGCCCGTTTCTTGGACTATACTTAGTTTTGGGGTCCCGAAGTGATTTACAGGATTGTTGAACCTCGGGGTGCGTTTACATGTGGTTATCAACACTCTCAATTTCGGCCAATTCGGGTCCGTTACGTGCACTATTACTCACCGTTTTGGGCCCTGGAGGGATTTCCATGATTGACGATCCCAGGAGTGCATTTACGTGTCCGTTGTCAACACTCACAGTTTTGGCCAATTCTGACCTATTTCGTGGACTATTACTCACCGTTTTGGGGTCCCCAAGCGATTTCCGCAGTTGTTCAACCCCAAGGTGCGCTTACGTGTCGGTCGTCAACACTCGCAGTTTTGGCCGATTCTGACCCGTTTTGTGGACTATTACTCACTATTTTGGGGTCCTGGAGTGATTTTCATGATTAACGAACCCCTGAGTGCGTTTACGTGTCAGTCATCAATAATCCTAGGTTTGTCTGATTCTGGGCTCTTTCATGGACTATTACTCACCGTTTTGGGGTCCTAAAACGCTTTCCATGGTTGTCGAACCCAATGGTGTGCAATGTGTTTGTCGTCAACACTCGTAGTTTGGGTCGGTTCTCTCCCGTTTCTTGGACTATACTTAGTTTTGGGGTCCCGAAGTGATTTCCACCATTGACGAACCTCGGGGTGCGTTTACGTGTGGTCATCAACACTCTCAATTTCGGCCAATTCTGGTCCGTTTTGTGCACTATTACTCACCGTTTTGGGTCCCAGAGGGATTTCCATGATTGACGATCCCAGGAGTGCATTTACGTGTCCGTCGTCAACACTCATAGTTTTGGCCAATTCTGACCCGTTGCGTGGACAATTACTCACCGTTTTGGCGTCCCCAAGCGATTTCCACAATCGTTCGACCTCAATCTGCGCTTACGTGTCGGTCGTCAACACTCGCAGTTTTGGCCGATTCTGACCCATTTCGTGGACTATTACTCACTATTTTGGGGTCCTGGAGTGATTTCCACGATTAACGAACCCCTGAGTGCGTTTATGTGTCGGTCATCAATAATCCTAGGTTTGTCCAATTCTGGGCTCTTTCATGGACTATTACTCACCATTTTGGGGTCCTAAAATGCTTTCCATGGTTGTCGAACCCAAAGGTGTGCTATGTGTTGGTCGTCAACACTCGTAGTTTGGGTCGCTTCTCGCCCGTTTCTTGGACTATACTTAGTGTTGGGGTCCTGAAGTGATTTCCACCATTGATGAACCTCGGGATGCGTTTACGTGTGGTCATCAACACTCTCAGTTTCGGCCAATTCTGGACCGTTTCATGCACTATTACTCAACGTTTTGGGTCCCCGAGGGATTTCCACAGTTGTTCAACCCCAAGGTGCGCTTACGTGTCGGTCGTCTACACTCGCAGCTTTGGCCGATTCAGACCCATTCTCGTGGACTATTACTCACTATTTTGGGGTCCCGGAGTGATTTCCATGATTAACAAACCCCTGAGTGTGTTTACGTGTCGGTCATCAATAATCCTAGGTTTGTCCGATTCTAGGCTCTTTCATGGACTATTACTCACCGTTTTGGGGTCCCAAAACGCTTTCCATGGTTGTCGAAACCAAAGGTGTGCTATGTGTTGGTCGTCAACACTCGTAGTTTGGGTCGGTTTTCGCCCGTTTCTTGGACATTTACTCACCGTTTTGGGGTCCCCAAGCGATTTCCACAGTCATTCAACCCCAAGGTGCTCTTACGTGTCGGTCGTCAACACTCGCAGTTTTGGCCGATTCTGACCCGTTTCGTGGATTATTACTCACTATTTTGGGGTCCTGGAGTGATTTCCACGATTAACGAACCCCTGAGTGCATTTACATGTCGGTCATCAATAATCCTAGGTTTGTCCGATTCTGGGCTCTTTCATGGACTATTACTCACCGTTTTGGGGTCCCAAAACGCTTTCCATGGTTGTCGAACCCCAAGGAGTGCTATGTGTTGGTCGTGAACACTCGTACTGTTCCGGCCCATTTCTTGGACTATACTTAGTTTTGGGGTCCCGAAGTGATTTACAGGATTGTTGAACCTCGGGGTGCGTTTACATGTGGTTATCAACACTCTCAATTTCGGCCAATTCGGGTCCGTTACGTGCACTATTACTCACCGTTTTGGGCCCTGGAGGGATTTCCATGATTGACGATCCCAGGAGTGCATTTACGTGTCCGTTGTCAACACTCACAGTTTTGGCCAATTCTGACCCGTTGCGTGGACAATTACTCACCGTTTTGGGGTCCCCAAGCGATTTCCACAATCGTTCGACCTCAAGCTGCGCTTACGTGTCGGTCGTCAACACTCGCAGTTTTGGCCGATTCTGACCCATTTCGTGGACTATTACTCACTATTTTGGGGTCCTGGAGTGATTTCCACGATTAACGAACCCCTGAGTGCGTTTATGTGTCGGTCATCAATAATCCTAGGTTTGTCTGATTCTGGGCTCTTTCATGGACTATTACTCACCGTTTTGGGGTCCTAAAACGCTTTCCATGGTTGTCGAACCCAATGGTGTG
Organism: Triticum dicoccoides; assembly: GCF_002162155.2. Classification (NCBI taxonomy): domain Eukaryota; kingdom Viridiplantae; phylum Streptophyta; class Magnoliopsida; order Poales; family Poaceae; genus Triticum; species Triticum dicoccoides. The sequence goes on from NW_021279287.1 coordinate 13,805, forward strand.
CAATGTGTTTGTCGTCAACACTCGTAGTTTGGGTCGGTTCTCGCCCGTTTCTTGGACTATACTTAGTGTTGGGGTCCCGAAGTGATTTCCACCATTGACGAACCTCGGGGTGCGTTTACGTGTGGTCATCAACACTCTCAGTTTCGGCCAATTCTGGACCGTTTCATGCACTATTACTCAACGTTTTGGGTCCCCGAGGGATTTCCACAGTTGTTCAACCCCAAGGTGCGCTTACGTGTCGGTCGTCTACACTCGCAGCTTTGGCCGATTCAAACCCATTCTCGTGGACTATTACTCACTATTTTGGGGTCCCGGAGTGATTTCCATGATTAACAAACCCCTGAGTGTGTTTACGTGTCGGTCATCAATAATCCTAGGTTTGTCCGATTCTAGGCTCTTTCATGGACTATTACTCACCGTTTTGGGGTCCCAAAACGCTTTCCATGGTTGTCGAACCCAAAGGTGTGCTATGTGTTGGTCGTCAACACTCGTAGTTTGGGTCGGTTTTCGCCCGTTTCTTGGACATTTACTCACCGTTTTGGGGTCCCCAAGCGATTTCCACAGTCATTCAACCCCAAGGTGCTCTTACGTGTCGGTCGTCAACACTCGCAGTTTTGGCCGATTCTGACCCGTTTCGTGGACTATTACTCACTATTTTGGGGTCCTGGAGTGATTTCCACGATTAACGAACCCCTGAGTGCATTTACATGTCGGTCATCAATAATCCTAGGTTTGTCCGATTCTGGGCTCTTTCATGGACTATTACTCACCGTTTTGGGGTCCCAAAACGCTTTCCATGGTTGTCGAACCCCAAGGAGTGCTATGTGTTGGTCGTGAACACTCGTACTGTTCTGGCCCGTTTCTTGGACTATACTTAGTTTTGGGGTCCCGAAGTGATTTACAGGATTGTTGAACCTCGGGGTGCGTTTACATGTGGTTATCAACACTCTCAATTTCGGCCAATTCGGGTCCGTTACGTGCACTATTACTCACCGTTTTGGGCCCTGGAGGGATTTCCATGATTGACGATCCCAGGAGTGCATTTACGTGTCCGTTGTCAACACTCACAGTTTTGGCCAATTCTGACCT
>NW_021279287.1:14903-31468 GCF_002162155.2 Triticum dicoccoides
GGTTTTCGCCCGTTTCTTGGACATTTACTCACCGTTTTGGGGTCCCCAAGCGATTTCCACAGTCATTCAACCCCAAGGTGCTCTTACGTGTCGGTCGTCAACACTCGCAGTTTTGGCCGATTCTGACCCGTTCTCGTGGACTATTACTCACTATTTTGGGGTCCTGGAGTGATTTCCACGATTAACGAACCCCTGAGTGCGTTTACGTGTCGGTCATCAATAATCCTAGGTTTGTCCGATTCTAGGCTCTTTCATGGACTATTACTCACCGTTTTGGGGTCCCAAAACGCTTTCCATGGTTGTCGAACCCAAAGGTGTGCTATGTGTTGGTCGTCAACACTCGTAGTTTGGGTCGGTTCTCGCCTGTTTCTTGGACTATACTTAGTTTTGGGGTCCCGAAGTGATTTCTACCATTGACGAACCTCGGGGTGCGTTTACGTGTGGTCATCAACACTCTCAATTTCGGCCAATTCTGGTCCGTTTCGTGCACTATTACTCACCGTTTTGTGTCCCAGAGGGATTTCCATGATTGACGATCCCAGGAGTGCATTTACGTGTCCGTCGTCAACACTCATAGTTTTGGCCAATTCTGACCCGTTTCGTGGACTATTACTCACCGTTTTGGGGTCCCCAAGCGATTTCCATAGTCGTTCAACCCCAAGGTGCGCTTACGTGTCGGTCGTCAACACTCATAGTTTTGGCCGATTCTGACCCGTTTCGTGTTCTATTACTCACTATTTTGGGGTCCTGGAGTGATTTCCACGATTAACGAACCCCTGAGTGTGTTTACGTGTCGGGGTTCAATAATCCTAGGTTTATCAGATTCTAGGCTCTTTCATGGACTATTACTCACCGTTTTGGGGTCCCAAAACGCTTTCCATGGTAGTCGAACCCAAAGGTGTGCTATGTGTTGGTCGTGAACACTCGTAGTTTGGGTCGGTTCTCAACCGTTTCTTGGACTATACTTAGTTTTGGGGTCCCAAAGTGATTTCCACCATTGACTAACCTCGGGGTGCGTTTACGTGTGGTCATCAACACTCTCAATGTCGGCCAATTCTGGTCCGTTTCATGCACTATTACTCACCGTTTTGGGTCCCAGAGGGATTTCCATGATTGACGATCCCAGGAGTGCATTTACGTGTCCGTCGTCAACACTCACAGTTTTGGCCAATTCTGACCCGTTTTGTGGACTATTACTCATTGTTTTGGGGTCCCCAAGCGATTTCCACAATCGTTCAACCCCAAGGTGCACTTACGTGTCGTTCGTCAACACTCGCAGTTTTGGCCGATTCTGACCCATTTCGTGGACTATTACTCACTGTTTCGGGATCCTGGAGTGATTTCCACGATTAACGAACCCCTGAGTGTGTTTACGTGTCGGTCATCAATAATCCTAGGTTTATCCGATTCTAGGCTCTTTCATGGACTATTACTCACCGTTTTGGGGTCCTAAAATGCTTTCCATGGTTGTCGAACCCAAAGGTGTGCTATGTGTTGGTCGTCAACACTCGTAGTTTGGGTCGGTTCTCGCCCGTTTCTTGGACTATACTTAGTTTTGGGGTCCCGAAGTGATTTCCACCATTGACGAACCTCGGGGTGCGTTTACGTGTGGTCATCAACACTCTCAATTTCGGCCAATTCTGGTCCGTTTCGTTCACTATTACTCACCGTTTTGGGTCCCAGAGGGATTTCCATGATTGACGATCCCAGGAGTGCATTTACGTGTCCGTCGTCAACACTCACAGTTTTGGCCAATTCTGACCCGTCTCGTGGACTATTACTCACTGTTTTGGGGTCCCCAAGCGATTTCCACAGTCGTTCAACCCCAAGGTGCGCTTACGTGTCGTTCGTCAACACTCACGGTTTTGGCCGATACTGACCCGTTTCGTGGACTATTACTCACTATTTTGGAGTCCTGGAGTGATTTCCACGATTAACGAACCCCTGAGTGCATTTACGTGTCGGTCATCAATAATCCTAGGTTTGTCCAATTCTGGGCTCTTTCATGGACTATTACTCACTATTTTGGGGTCCCAAAACGCGTTCCATGGTTGTCGAACCCCAAGGAGTGCTATGTTATGGTCGCCAACACTCCTAGTTTGGGTCGTTTCTGGCCCGTTTCTTGGACTATACTTAGTTTTGGGGTCCCGAAGTGATTTCCACGATTATTGAACCTCGGGGTGCGTTTACATGTGGTAATCAACACTCTTTATTTCGGCCAATTCTGGTCCGTTTCGTGCACTATTACTCACCGTTTTGGGTCCCAGAGGGATTTCCATGATTGACGATCCCAAGAGTGCATTTACGTGTCCGTCGTCAACACTCACAGTTTTGGCCAATTCTGACCCGTTTCGTGGACAATTACTCACCGTTTTGGGGTCCCTAAGCGATTTCCACAGTCGTTCAACCCCAAGGTGCGCTTACATGTTGGTCGTCAACACTCGTAGTTTTGGCCGATTCTAACCCGTTCTCGTGGACTATTACTCACTGTTTTGGGGTCCTGGAGTGATTTCCACGATTAACGAACCCCTGAGTGCGTTTACGTGTCGGTTATCAATAATCCTAGGTTTGTCTGATTCTAGGCTCTTTCATGGACTATTACTCACCATTTTGGGGTCCCAAAATGCTTTCCATGGTTGTCGAACCCAAAGGTGTGCTATGTGTTGGTCGTCAACACTCGTAGTTTGGGTCGGTTCTCGCCCGTTTCTTTGACTATACTTAGTCTTGGGGTCCCAAAGTGACTTCCACCATTGACTAACCTCGGGGTGCGTTTACATGTGGTCATCAACACTCTCAATGTTGGCCAATTCTGGTCCGTTTCATGCACTATTACTCACCGTTTTGGGTCCCAGAGGGATTTCCATGATTGACGATCCCAGGAGTGCATTTACGTGTCGGTCGTCAACACTCATAGTTTTGGCCGATTCTGACCCGTTTCGTGGACTATTACTCACTATTTTGGGGTCCTGGAGTGATTTCCACAATTAACGAACCCCTGAGTGTGTTTACGTGTCGGTCATCAATAATCCTAGGTTTATCAGATTCTAGGCTCTTTCATGGACTATTACTCACCGTTTTGGGGTCCCAAAACGCTTTCCATGGTAGTCGAACCCAAAGGTGTGCTATGTGTTGGTCGTGAACACTCGTAGTTTGGGTCGGTTCTCAACCGTTTCTTGGACTATACTTAGTTTTGGGGTCCCAAAGTGATTTCCACCATTGACTAACCTCGGGTGCGTTTATGTGTGGTCATCAACACTCTCAATGTCGGCCAATTCTGGTCCGTTTCGTGCACTATTACTCACCGTTTTGGGTCCCAGAGGGATTTCCATGATTGACGATCCCAGGAGTGCATTTACGTGTCCGTCGTCAACACTCACAGTTTTGGCCAATTCTGACCCGTTTCGTGGACTATTACTCACTGTTTTGGGGTCCCCAAGCGATTTCCACAATCGTTCAACCCCAAGGTGCGCTTACGTGTCGTTCGTCAACACTCGCAGTTTTGGCCGATTCTGACCCATTTCGTGGACTATTACTCACTGTTTCGGGATCCTGGAGTGATTTCCACGATTAACGAACCCCTGAGTGTGTTTACGTGTCGGTCATCAATAATCCTAGGTTTATCCGATTCTAGGCTCTTTCATGGACTATTACTCACCGTTTTGGGGTCCTAAAATGCTTTGCATGGTTGTCGAACCCAAAGGTGTGCTATGTGTTGGTCGTCAACACTCGTAGTTTGGGTCGGTTCTCGCCCGTTTCTTGGACTATACTTAGTTTTGGGGTCCCGAAGTGATTTCCACCATTGACGAACCTCGGGGTGCGTTTACGTGTGGTCATCAACACTCTCAATTTCGGCCAATTCTGGTCCGTTTCGTTCACTATTACTCACCGTTTTGGGTCCCAGAGGGATTTCCATGATTGACGATCCCAGGAGTGCATTTACGTGTCCGTCGTCAACACTCACAGTTTTGGCCAATTCTGACCCGTCTCGTGGACTATTACTCACTGTTTTGGGGTCCCCAAGCGATTTCCACAGTCGTTCAACCCCAAGGTGCGCTTACGTGCCGTTCGTCAACACTCACGGTTTTGGCCGATTCTGACCCGTTTCGTGGACTATTACTCACTATTTTGGAGTCCTGGAGTGATTTCCACGATTAACGAACCCCTGAGTGCATTTACGTGTCGGTCATCAATAATCCTAGGTTTGTCCAATTCTGGGCTCTTTCATGGACTATTACTCACTGTTTTGGGGTCCCAAAACGCGTTCCATGGTTGTCGAACCCCAAGGAGTGCTATGTTATGGTCGCCAACACTCCTAGTTTGGGTCGTTTCTAGCCCGTTTCTTGGACTATACTTAGTTTTGGGGTCCCGAAGTGATTTCCACAATTATTGAACCTCGGGGTGCGTTTACATGTGGTAATCAACACTCTTAATTTCGGCCAATTCTGGTCCGTTTCGTGCACTATTACTCACCGTTTTGGGTCCCAGAGGGATTTCCATGATTGACGATCCCAAGAGTGCATTTACGTGTCCGTCGTCAACACTCACAGTTTTGGCCAATTCTGACCCGTTTCGTGGACAATTACTCACCGTTTTGGGGTCCCTAAGCGACTTCCACAGTCGTTCAACCCCAAGGTGCGCTTACATGTTGGTCGTCAACACTCGTAGTTTTGGCCGATTCTAACCCGTTCTCGTGGACTATTACTCACTGTTTTGGGGTCCTGGAGTGATTTCCACGATTAACGAACCCCTGAGTGCGTTTACGTGTCGGTTATCAATAATCCTAGGTTTGTCTGATTCTAGGCTCTTTCATGGACTATTACTCACCGTTTTGGGGTCCCAAAATGCTTTCCATGGTTGTCGAACCCAAAGGTGTGCTATGTGTTGGTCGTCAACACTCGTAGTTTGGGTCGTTTCTCGCCCGTTTCTTTGACTATACTTAGTCTTGGGGTCCCAAAGTGACTTCCACCATTGACTAACCTCGGGGTGCGTTTACATGTGGTCATCAACACTCTCAATGTTGGCCAATTCTGGTCCGTTTCATGCACTATTACTCACCGTTTTGGGTCCCAGAGGGATTTCCATGATTGACGATCCCAGGAGTGCATTTACGTGTCGGTCGTCAACACTCATAGTTTTGGCCGATTCTGACCCGTTTCGTGGACTATTACTCACTATTTTGGGGTCCTGGAGTGATTTCCACAATTAACGAACCCCTGAGTGTGTTTACGTGTCGGTCATCAATAATCATAGGTTTATCAGATTCTAGGCTCTTTCATGGACTATTACTCACCGTTTTGGGGTCCCAAAACGCTTTCCATGGTAGTCGAACCCAAAGGTGTGCTATGTGTTGGTCGTGAACACTCGTAGTTTGGGTCGGTTCTCAACCGTTTCTTGGACTATACTTAGTTTTGGGGTCCCAAAGTGATTTCCACCATTGACTAACCTCGGGTGCGTTTATGTGTGGTCATCAACACTCTCAATGTCGGCCAATTCTGGTCCGTTTCGTGCACTATTACTCACCGTTTTGGGTCCCAGAGGGATTTCCATGATTGACGATCCCAGGAGTGCATTTACGTGTCCGTCGTCAACACTCACAGTTTTGGCCAATTCTGACCCGTTTCGTGGACTATTACTCACTGTTTTGGGGTCCCCAAGCGATTTCCACAATCGTTCAACCCCAAGGTGCGCTTACGTGTCGTTTGTCAACACTCGCAGTTTTGGCCGATTCTGACCCGTTTCGTGGACTATTACTCACTGTTTTGGGGTCCTGGAGTGATTTCCACGATTAGCGAACCCCTGAGTGTGTTTACGTGTCGGTCATCAATAATCCTAGGTTTATCCGATTCTAGGCTCTTTCATGGACTATTACTCACCGTTTTGGGGTCCCAAAATGCTTTCCATGGTTGTCGAACCCAAAGGTGTGCTATGTGTTGGTCGTCAACACTCGTAGTTTGGGTCGGTTCTCGCCCGTTTCTTGGACTATACTTAGTTTTGGGGTCCCGAAGTGATTTCCACCATTGACGAACCTCGGGGTGCGTTTACGTGTGGTCATCAACACTCTCAATTTCGGCCAATTCTGGTCCGTTTCGTTCACTATTACTCACCGTTTTGGGTCCCAGAGGAATTTCCATGATTGACGATCCCAGGAGTGCATTTACGTGTCCGTCGTCAACACTCACAGTTTTGGCGAATTCTGACCCGTCTCGTGGACTATTACTCACTGTTTTGGGGTCCCCAAGCGATTTCCACAGTCGTTCAACCCCAATGTGCGCTTACGTGTCGTTCGTCAACACTCACGGTTTTGGCCGATTCTGACCCGTTTCGTGGACTATTACTCACTATTTTGGGGTCCTGGAGTGATTTCCACGATTAACGAACCCCTGAGTGCATTTACGTGTCGGTCATCAATAATCCTAGGTTTGTCCAATTCTGGGCTCTTTCATGGACTATTACTCACTGTTTTGGGGTCCCAAAACGCGTTCCATGGTTGTCGAACCCCAAGGAGTGCTATGTTATGGTCGTCAACACTCCTAGTTTGGGTCGTTTCTGGCCCGTTTCTTGGACTATACTTAGTTTTGGGGTCCCGAAGTGATTTCCACGATTATTGAACCTCGGGGTGCATTTACATGTGGTAATCAACGCTCTTAATTTCGGCCAATTCTGGTCCGTTTCGTGCACTATTACTCACTGTTTTGGGTCCCAGAGGGATTTCCATGATTGACGATCCCAAGAGTGCATTTACGTGTCCGTCATCAACACTCACAGTTTTGGCCAATTCTGACCCGTTTCGTGGACAATTACTCACCGTTTTGGGGTCCCTAAGCGATTTCCACAGTCGTTCAACCCCAAGGTGCGCTTACATGTTGGTCGTCAACACTCATAGTTTTGGCCGATTCTGACCCGTTCTCGTGGACTATTACTCACTGTTTTGGGGTCCTGGAGTGATTTCCACGATTAACGAACCCCTGAGTGCGTTTACGTGTCGGTTATCAATAATCCTAGGTTTGTCCGATTCTAGGCTCTTTCATGGACTATTACTCACCGTTTTGGGGTCCCAAAACGCTTTCCATGGTTGTCGAACCGAAAGGTGTGCTATGTGTTGGTCGTCAACACTCGTAGTTTGGGTCGGTTCTCGCCCGTTTCTTTGACTATACTTAGTCTTGGGGTCCCAAAGTGACTTCCACCATTGACTAACCTCGGGGTGCGTTTACATGTGGTCATCAACACTCTCAATGTTGGCCAATTCTGGTCCGTTTCATGCACTATTACTCACCGTTTTGGGTCCCAGAGGGATTTCCATGATTGACGATCCCAGGAGTGCATTTACGTGTCCGTCGTCAACACTCATAGTTTTGGCCAATTCTGACCCGTTTCGTGGACTATTACTCACTATTTTGGGGTCCTGGAGTGATTTCCACGATTAACGAACCCCTGAGTGTGTTTACGTGTCGGTCATCAATAATCCTAGGTTTATCAGATTCTAGGCTCTTTCATGGACTATTACTCACCGTTTGGGGGTCCCAAAACGCTTTCCATGGTAGTCGAACCCAAAGGTGTGCTATTTGTTGGTCGTGAACACTCGTAGTTTGGGTCGGTTCTCAACCGTTTCTTGGACTATACTTAGTTTTGGGGTCCCAAAGTGATTTCCACCATTGACTAACCTCGGGGTGCGTTTACGTGTGGTCATCAACACTCTCAATGTCGGCCAATTCTGGTCCGTTTCATGCACTATTACTCACCGTTTTGGGTCCCAGAGGGATTTCCATGATTGACGATCCCAGGAGTGCATTTACGTGTCCATCGTCAACACTCACAGTTTTGGCCAATTCTGACCCATTTCGTGGACTATTACTCACTGTTTTGGGGTCCCCAAGCGATTTCCACAATCGTTCAACCCCAAGGTGCGCTTACGTGTCGTTCGTCAACACTCGCAGTTTTGGCCGATTCTGACCCGTTTCGTGGACTATTACTCACTGTTTTGGGGTCCTGGAGTGATTTCCACGATTAACGAACCCCTGAGTGTGTTTACGTGTCGGTCATCAATAATCCTAGGTTTATCCGATTCTAGGCTCTTTCATGGACTATTACTCACCGTTTTGGGGTCCCAAAATTCTTTCCATGGTTGTCGAACCCAAAGGTGTGCTATGTGTTGGTCGTCAACACTCGTAGTTTGGGTCGGTTCTCGCCCGTTTCTTGGACTATACTTAGTTTTGGGGTCCCGAAGTGATTTCCACCATTGACGAACCTCGGGGTGCGTTTACGTGTGGTCATCAACACTCTCAATTTTGGCCAATTCTGGTCCGTTTCGTTCATTATTACTCACCGTTTTGGGTCCCAGAGGAATTTCCATGATTGACGATCCCAGGAGTGCATTTACGTGTCCGTCGTCAACACTCACAGTTTTGGCGAATTCTGACCCGTCTCGTGGACTATTACTCACTGTTTTGGGGTCCCCAAGCGATTTCCACAGTCGTTCAACCCCAAGGTACGCTTACGTGTCGTTCGTCAACACTCACGGTTTTGGCCGATTCTGACCCGTTTCGTGGACTATTACTCACTATTTTGGGGTCCTGGAGTGATTTCCACGATTAACGAACCCCTGAGTGCATTTACGTGTCGGTCATCAATAATCCTAGGTTTGTCCAATTCTAGGCTCTTTCATGGACTATTACTCACTGTTTTGGGGTCCCAAAACGCGTTCCATGGTTGTCGAACCCCAAGGAGTGCTATGTTATGGTCGTCAACACTCCTAGTTTGGGTCGTTTCTGGCCCGTTTCTTGGACTATACTTAGTTTTGGGGTCCCGAAGTGATTTCCACGATTATTGAACCTCGGGGTGCATTTACATGTGGTAATCAACACTCTTAATTTCGGCCAATTCTGGTCCGTTTCGTGCACCATTACTCACCGTTTTGGGTCCCAGAGGGATTTCCATGATTGACGATCCCAAGAGTGCATTTACGTGTCCGTCATCAACACTCACAGTTTTGGCCAATTCTGACCCGTTTCGTGGACAGTTACTCACCGTTTTGGGGTCCCTAAGCGATTTCCACAGTCGTTCAACCCCAAGGTGCGCTTACATGTTGGTCGTCAACACTCACGGTTTTGGCCGATTCTGACCCGTTTCGTGGACTATTACTCACTATTTTGGGGTCCTGGAGTGATTTCCACGATTAACGAACCCCTGAGTGCGTTTACGTGTCGGTTATCAATAATCCTAGGTTTGTCCGATTCTAGGCTCTTTCATGGACTATTACTCACCGTTTTGGGGTCCCAAAACGCTTTCCATGGTTGTCGAATCCAAAGGTGTGCTATGTGTTGGTCGTCAACACTCGTAGTTTGGGTCGGTTCTCGCCCGTTTCTTTGACTATACTTAGTCTTGGGGTCCCAAAGTGACTTCCACCATTGACTAACCTCGGGGTGCGTTTACATGTGGTCATCAACACTCTCAATGTTGGCCAATTCTGGTCCGTTTCATGCACTATTACTCACCGTTTTGGGTCCCAGAGGGATTTCCATGATTGACGATCCCAGGAGTGCATTTACGTGTCCGTCGTCAACACTCATAGTTTTGGCCAATTCTGACCCGTTTCGTGGACTATTACTCACTATTTTGGGGTCCTGGAGTGATTTCCACGATTAACGAACCCCTGAGTGTGTTTACGTGTCGGTCATCAATAATCCTAGGTTTATCAGATTCTAGGCTCTTTCATGGACTATTACTCACCTTTTTGGGGTCCCAAAACGCTTTCCATGGTAGTTGAACCCAAAGGTGTGCTATGTGTTGGTCGTGAACACTCGTAGTTTGGGTCGGTAATCAACTGTTTCTTGGACTATACTTAGTTTTGGGGTCCAAAAGTGATTTCCACCATTGACTAACCTCGGGGTGCGTTTACGTGTGGTCATCAACACTCTCAATGTCGGCCAATTCTGGTCCGTTTCGTGCACTATTACTCACCGTTTTGGGTCCCAAAGCGATTTCCATGATTGACGATCCCAGGAGTGCATTTACGTGTCCGTCGTCAACACTCACAGTTTTGGCCAATTCTGACCCGTTTCGTGGACTATTACTCACTGTTTTGGGGTCCCCAAGCGATTTCCACAATCGTTCAATCCCAAGGTGCGCTTACGTGTCGTTCGTCAACACTCGCAGTTTTGGCCGATTCTGACCCGTTTCGTGGACTATTACTCACTGTTTTGGGGTCCTGGAGTGATTTCCACGATTAACGAACCCCTGAGTGTGTTTACGTGTCGGTCATCAATAATCCTAGGTTTATCCGATTCTAGGCTCTTTCATCGACTATTACTCACCGTTTTGGGGTCCCAAAATGCTTTCCATGGTTGTCGAACCCAAAGGTGTGCTATGTGTTGGTCGTCAACACTCGTAGTTTGGGTTGGTTCTCGCCCGTTTCTTGGACTATACTTAGTTTTGGGGTCCCGAAGTGATTTCCACCATTGACGAACCTCGGGGTGCGTTTACGTGTGGTCATCAACACTCTCAATTTCGGCCAATTTTGGTCCGTTTCGTTCACTATTACTCACCGTTTTGGGTCCCAGAGGGATTTCCATGATTGACGATCCCAGGAGTGCATTTACGTGTCCGTCGTCAACACTCACAGTTTTGGCCAATTCTGACCCGTCTCGTGGACTATTACTCACTGTTTTGGGGTCCCCAAGCGATTTCCACAGTCGTTCAACCCCAAGGTGCGCTTACGTGTCGTTCGTCAACACTCACGGTTTTGGCCGATTCTGACCCGTTTCATGGACTATTACTCACTATTTTGGGGTCCTGGAGTGATTTCCACGATTAACGAACCCCTGAGTGCGTTTACGTGTCGGTTATCAATAATCCTAGGTTTGTCCGATTCTAGGCTCTTTCATGGACTGTTACTCACCGTTTTGGGGTCCCAAAACGCTTTCCATGGTTGTCGAACCCAAAGGTGTGCTATGTGTTGGTCATCAACACTCGTAGTTTGGGTCGGTTCTCGCTCGTTTCTTTGACTATACTTAGTCTTGGGGTCCCAAAGTGACTTCCACCATTGACTAACCTCGGGGTGCGTTTACATGTGGTCATCAACACTCTCAATGTTGGCCAATTCTGGTCCGTTTCATGCACTATTACTCACCGTTTTGGGTCCCAGAGGGATTTCCATGATTGACGATCCCAGGAGTGCATTTACGTGTCCGTCGTCAACACTCATAGTTTTGGCCAATTCTGACCCGTTTCGTGGACTATTACTCACTATTTTGGGGTCCTGGAGTGATTTCCACGATTAACGAACCCCTGAGTGTGTTTACGTGTCGGTCATCAATAATCCTAGGTTTATCAGATTCTAGGCTCTTTCATGGACTATTACTCACCTTTTTGGGGTCCCAAAACGCTTTCCATGGTAGTTGAACCCAAAGGTGTGCTATGTGTTGGTCGTGAACACTCGTAGTTTGGGTCGGTAATCAACCGTTTCTTGGACTATACTTAGTTTTGGGGTCCCAAAGTGATTTCCACCATTGACTAACCTCGGGGTGCGTTTACGTGTGGTCATCAACACTCTCAATGTCGGCCAATTCTGGTCCGTTTCGTGCACTATTACTCACCGTTTTGGGTCCCAAAGGGATTTCCATGATTGACGATCCCAGGAGTGCATTTACGTGTCTGTCGTCAACACTCACAGTTTTGGCCAATTCTGACCCGTTTCGTGGACTATTACTCACTGTTTTGGGGTCCCCAAGCGATTTCCACAATCGTTCAACCCCAAGGTGCGCTTACGTGTCGTTCGTCAACACTCGCAGTTTTGGCCGATTCTGACCCGTTTCGTGGACTATTACTCACTGTTTTGGGGTCCTGGAGTGATTTCCACGATTAACGAACCCCTGAGTGTGTTTACGTGTCGGTCATCAATAATCCTAGGTTTATCCGATTCTAGGCTCTTTCATCGACTATTACTCACCGTTTTGGGGTCCCAAAATGCTTTCCATGGTTGTCGAACCCAAAGGTGTGCTATGTGTTGGTCGTCAACACTCGTAGTTTGGGTCGGTTCTCGCCCGTTTCTTGGACTATACTTAGTTTTGGGGTCCCGAAGTGATTTCCACCATTGACGAACCTCGGGGTGCGTTTACGTGTGGTCATCAACACTCTCAATTTCGGCCAATTCTGGTCCGTTTCGTTCACTATTACTCACCGTTTTGGGTCCCAGAGGGATTTCCATGATTGACGATCCCAGGAGTGCATTTACGTGTCCGTCGTCAACACTCACAGTTTTGGCCAATTCTGACCCGTCTCGTGGACTATTACTCACTGTTTTGGGGACACCAAGCGATTTCCACAGTTGTTCAACCCCAAGGTGCGCTTACATGTCGTTCGTCAACACTCACGGTTTTGGCCGATTCTGACCCGTTTCATGGACTATTACTCACTATTTTGGGGTCCTGGAGTGATTTCCACGATTAACGAACCCCTGAGTGCATTTACGTGTCGGTCATCAATAATCCTAGGTTTGTCCAATTCTGGGCTCTTTCATGGACTATTACTCACTGTTTTGGGGTCCCAAAACGCGTTCCATGGTTGTCGAACCCCAAGGAGTGCTATGTTATGGTCGTCAACACTCCTAGTTTGGGTCGTTTCTGGCCCGTTTCTTGGACTATACTTAGTTTTGGGGTCCCGAAGTGATTTCCACGATTATTGAACCTCGGGGTGCGTTTACATGTGGTAATCAACACTCTTAATTTCGGCCAATTCTGGTCCGTTTCGTGCACTATTACTCACCGTTTTGGGTCCCAGAGGGATTTCCATGATTGACGATCCCAAGAGTGCATTTACGTGTCCGTCGTAAACACTCACAGTTTTGGTCAGTTCTGACCCGTTTCGTGGACAATTACTCACTGTTTTGGGGTCCCTAAGCGATTTCCACAGTCGTTCAACCCCAAGGTGCGCTTACATGTTGGTCGTCAACACTCGTAGTTTTGGCCGATTCTAACCCGTTCTCGTGGACTATTACTCACTGTTTTGGGGTCCTGGAGTGATTTCCACGATTAACGAACCCCTGAGTGCGTTTACGTGTCGGTTATCAATAATCCTAGGTTTGTCCGATTCTAGGCTCTTTCATGGACTATTACTCACCGTTTTGGGGTCCCAAAACGCTTTCCATGGTTGTCGAACCCAAAGGTGTGCTATGTGTTGGTCGTCAACACTCGTAGTTTGGGTCGGTTCTCGCCCGTTTCTTTGACTATACTTAGTCTTGGGGTCCCAAAGTGACTTCCACCATTGACTAACCTCGGGGTGCGTTTACATGTGGTCATCAACACTCTCAATGTTGGCCAATTCTGGTCCGTTTCATGCACTATTACTCACCGTTTTGGGTCCCAGAGGGATTTCCATGATTGACGATCCCAGGAGTGCATTTACGTGTCCGTCGTCAACACTCACAGTTTTGGCCAATTCTGACCCGTTTCGTGGACAATTACTCACCGTTTTGGGGTCCCTAAGCGATTTCCACAGTCGTTCAACCCCAAGGTGCGCTTACATCTTGGTCGTCAACACTCACGGTTTTGGCCGATTCTGACCCGTTTCGTGGACTATTACTCACTATTTTGGGGTCCTGGAGTGATTTCCCCGATTAACGAACCCCTGAGTGCGTTTACGTGTCGGTTATCAATAATCCTAGGTTTGTCCGATTCTAGGCTCTTTCATGGACTATTACTCACCGTTTTGGGGTCCCAAAACGCTTTCCATGGTTGTCGAACCCAAAGGTGTGCTATGTGTTGGTCGTCAACACTCGTAGTTTGGGTCGGTTCTCGCCCGTTTCTTTGACTATAGTTAGTCTTGGGGTCCCAAAGTGACTTCCACCATTGACTAACCTCGGGGTGCGTTTACATGTGGTCATCAACACTCTCAATGTTGGCCAATTCTGGTCCGTTTCATGCACTATTACTCACCGTTTTGGGTCCCAGAGGGATTTCCATGATTGACGATCCCAGGAGTGCATTTACGTGTTCGTCGTCAACACTCATAGTTTTGGCCAATTCTGACCCGTTTCGTGGACTATTACTCACTATTTTGGGGTCCTGGAGTGATTTCCACGATTAACGAACCCCTGAGTGTGTTTACATGTCGGTCATCAATAATCCTAGGTTTATCAGATTCTAGGCTCTTTCATGGACTATTACTCACCTTTTTGGGGTCCCAAAACGCTTTCCATGGTAGTCGAACCCAAAGGTGTGCTATGTGTTGGTCGTGAACACTCGTAGTTTGGGTCGGTAATCAACCGTTTCTTGGACTATACTTAGTTTTGGGGTCCCAAAGTGATTTCCACCATTGACTAACCTCGGGGTGCGTTTACGTGTGGTCATCAACACTCTCAATGTCGGCCAATTCTGGTCCGTTTCGTGCACTATTACTCACCGTTTTGGGTCCCAGAGGGATTTCCATGATTGACGATCCCAGGAGTGCATTTACGTGTCCGTCGTCAACACTCACAGTTTTGGCCAATTCTGACCCGTTTCGTGGACTATTACTCACTGTTTTGGGGTCCCCAAGCGATTTCCACAATCGTTCAACCCCAAGGTGCGCTTACGTGTCGTTCGTCAACACTCGCAGTTTTGGCCGATTCTGACCCGTTTCGTGGACTATTACTCACTGTTTTGGGGTCCTGGAGTGATTTCCACGATTAACGAACCCCTGAGTGTGTTTACGTGTCGGTCATCAATAATCCTAGGTTTATCCGATTCTAGGCTCTTTCATCGACTATTACTCACCGTTTTGGGGTCCCAAAATGCTTTCCATGGTTGTCGAACCCAAAGGTGTGCTATGTGTTGGTCGTCAACACTCGTAGTTTGGGTCGGTTCTCGCCCGTTTCTTGGACTATACTTAGTTTTGGGGTCCCGAAGTGATTTCAACCATTGACGAACCTCGGGGTGCGTTTACGTGTGGTCATCAACACTCTCAATTTCGGCCAATTCTGGTCCGTTTCGTTCACTATTACTCACCGTTTTGGCTCCCAGAGGGATTTCCATGATTGACGATCCCAGGAGTGCATTTACGTGTCCGTCGTCAACACTCACAGTTTTGGCCAATTCTGACCCGTCTCGTGGACTACTACTCACTGTTTTGGGGTCCCCAAGCGATTTCCACAGTCGTTCAACCCCAAGGTGCGCTTACGTGTCGTTCGTCAACACTCACGGTTTTGGCCGATTCTGACCCGTTTCATGGACTATTACTCACTATTTTGGGGTCCTGGAGTGATTTCCACGATTAACGAACCCCTGAGTGCATTTACGTGTCGGTCATCAATAATCCTAGGTTTGTCCAATTCTGGGCTCTTTCATGGACTATTACTCACTGTTTTGGGGTCCCAAAACGCGTTCCATGGTTGTCGAACCCCAAGGAGTGCTATGTCATGGTCGTCAACACTTCTAGTTTGGGTCGTTTCTGGCCCGTTTCTTGGACTATACTTAGTTTTGGGGTCCCGAAGTGATTTCCACGATTATTGAACCTCGGGGTGCGTTTACATGTGGTAATCAACACTCTTAATTTCGGCCAATTCTGGTCCGTTTCGTGCACTATTACTCACCGTTTTGGGTCCCAGAGGGATTTCCATGATTGACGATCCCAAGAGTGCATTTACGTGTCCGTCGTAAACACTCACAGTTTTGGTCAGTTCTGACCCGTTTCGTGGACAATTACTCACCGTTTTGGGGTCCCTAAGCGATTTCCACAGTCGTTCAACCCCAAGGTGCGCTTACATGTTGGTCGTCAACACTCGTAGTTTTGGCCGATTCTGACCCGTTCTCGTGGACTATTACTCACTGTTTTGGGGTCCTGGAGTGATTTCCACGATTAACGAACCCCTGAGTGCGTTTACGTGTCGGTTATCAATAATCCTAGGTTTGTCCGATTCTATGCTCTTTCATGGACTATTACTCACCGTTTTGGGGTCCCAAAACGCTTTCCATGGTTGTCGAACCCAAAGGTGTGCTATGTGTTGGTCGTCAACACTCGTAGTTTGGGTCGGTTCTCGCCCGTTTCTTTGACTATACTTAGTCTTGGGGTCCCAAAGTGACTTCCAGCATTGACTAACTTCGGGGTGCGTTTACATGTGGTCATCAACACTCTCAATGTTGGCCAATTCTGGTCCGTTTCATGCACTATTACTCACCGTTTTGGGTCCCAGAGGGATTTCCATGATTGACGATCCCAGGAGTGCATTTACGTGTCCGTCGTCAACACTCATAGTTTTGGCCAATTCTGACCCGTTTCGTGGACTATTACTCACTGTTTTGGGGACACCAAGCGATTTCCACAGTTGTTCAACCCCAAGGTGCGCTTACGTGTCGTTCGTCAACACTCGCGGTTTTGGACGATTCTGACCCGTTTCGTGGACTATTACTCACTATTTTGGGGTCCTGGAGTGATTTCCACGATTAACGAACCCCTGAGTGCGTTTACGTGTCGGTCATCAATAATCCTAGGTTTGTCCGACTCTGCGCTCTTTCATGGACTATTACTCACCGTTTTGGGGTCCCAAAACGCTTTCCATGGTTGTCGAACCCAAAGGTGTGCTATGTGTTGGTCGT
>NW_021279287.1:34763-71041 GCF_002162155.2 Triticum dicoccoides
TCCGATTCTAGGCTCTTTCATGGACTATTACTCACCGTTTTGGGGTCCCAAAATGCTTTCCATGGTTGTCGAACCCAAAGGTGTGCTATGTGTTGGTCGTCAACACTCGTAGTTTGGGTCGGTTCTCGCCCGTTTCTTGGACTATACTTAGTTTTGGGGTCCCGAAGTGATTTCCACCATTGACGAACCTCGGGGTGCGTTTACGTGTGGTCATCAACACTCTCAATTTCGGCCAATTCTGGCCCGTTTCGTTCACTATTACTCACCGTTTTGGGTCCCAGAGGGATTTCCATGATTGACGATCCCAGGAGTGCATTTACGTGTCCGTCGTCAACACTCACAGTTTTGGCCAATTCTGACCCGTCTCGTGGACTATTACTCACTGTTTTGGGGTCCCCAAGCGATTTCCACACTCGTTCAACCCCAAGGTGCGCTTACGTGTCGTTCGTCAACACTCACGGTTTTGGCCGATTCTGACCCGTTTCGTGGACTATTACTCACTATTTTGGGGTCCTGGAGTGATTTCCACGATTAACGAACCCCTGAGTGCATTTACGTGTCGGTCATCAATAATCCTAGGTTTGTCCAATTCTGGGCTCTTTCATGGACTATTACTCACTGTTTTGGGGTCCCAAAACGCGTTCCATGGTTGTCGAACCCCAAGGAGTGCTATGTTATGGTCGTCAACACTCCTAGTTTGGGTCGTTTCTGGCCCGTTTCTTGGACTATACTTAGTTTTGGGGTCCCGAAGTGATTTCCACGATTATTGAACCTCGGGGTGCGTTTACATGTGGTAATCAACACTCTTAATTTCGGCCAATTCTGGTCCGTTTCGTGCACTATTACTCACCGTTTTGGGTCCCAGAGGGATTTCCATGATTGACGATCCCAAGAGTGCATTTACGTGTCCGTCGTAAACACTCACAGTTTTGGTCAGTTCTGACCCGTTTCGTGGACAATTACTCACCGTTTTGGGGTCCCTAAGCGATTTCCACAGTCGTTCAACCCCAAGGTGCGCTTACATGTTGGTCGTCAACACTCGTAGTTTTGGCCGATTCTGACCCGTTCTCGTGGACTATTACTCACTGTTTTGGGGTCCTGGAGTGATTTCCACGATTAACGAACCCCTGAGTGCGTTTACGTGTCGGTTATCAATAATCCTAGGTTTGTCCGATTCTAGGCTCTTTCATGGACTATTACTCACCGTTTTGGGGTCCCAAAACGCTTTCCATGGTTGTCGAACCCAAAGGTGTGCTATGTGTTGGTCGTCAACACTCGTAGTTTGGGTCGGTTCTCGCCCGTTTCTTTGACTATACTTAGTCTTGGGGTCCCAAAGTGACTTCCACCATTGACTAACCTCGGGGTGCGTTTACATGTGGTCATCAACACTCTCAATGTTGGCCAATTATGGTCCGTTTCATGCACTATTACTCACCGTTTTGGGTCCCAGAGGGATTTCCATGATTGACGATCCCAGGAGTGCATTTACGTGTCCGTCGTCAACACTCATAGTTTTGGCCAATTCTGACCCGTTTCGTGGACTATTACTCACTGTTTTGGGGACACCAAGCGATTTCCACAGTTGTTCAACCCCAAGGTGCGCTTACGTGTCGTTCGTCAACACTCGCGGTTTTGGACGATTCTGACCCGTTTCGTGGACTATTACTCACTATTTTGGGGTCCTGGAGTGATTTCCATGATTAACGAACCCCTGAGTGCGTTTACGTGTCGGTCATCAATAATCCTAGGTTTGTCCGACTCTGCGCTCTTTCATGGACTATTACTCACCGTTTTGGGGTCCCAAAACGCTTTCCATGGTTGTCGAACCCAAAGGTGTGCTATGTGTTGGTCGTGAACACTCGTAGTTTGGGTCGGTTCTCAACCGTTTCTTGGACTATACTTAGTTTTGGGGTCCCAAAGTGATTTCCACAATTGACTAACCTCGGGGTGCGTTTACGTGTGGTCATCAACACTCTCAATGTCGGCCAATTCTGGTCCGTTTCGTGCACTATTACTCACCGTTTTGGGTCCCAGAGGGATTTCCATGATTGACGATCCCAGGAGTGCATTTACGTGTCCGTCGTCAACACTCACAGTTTTGGCCAATTCTGACCCGTTTCGTGGACTATTACTCACTGTTTTGGGGTCCCCAAGCGATTTCCACAATCGTTCAACCCCAAGGTGCGCTTACGTGTCGTTCGTCAACACTCACGGTTTTGGCCGATTCTGACCCGTTTCGTGGACTATTACTCACTATTTTGGGGTCCTGGAGTGATTTCCACGATTAACGAACCCCTGAGTGCATTTACGTGTCGGTCATCAATAATCCTAGGTTTGTCCAATTCTGGGCTCTTTCATGGACTATTACTCACTGTTTTGGGGTCCCAAAACGCGTTCCATGGTTGTCGAACCCCAAGGAGTGCTATGTTATGGTCGTCAACACTCCTAGTTTGGGTCGTTTCTGGCCCGTTTCTTGGACTATACTTAGTTTTGGGGTCCCGAAGTGATTTCCACGATTATTGAACCTCGGGGTGCGTTTACATGTGGTAATCAACACTCTTAATTTCGGCCAATTCTGGTCCGTTTCGTGCACTATTACTCACCGTTTTGGGTCCCAGAGGGATTTCCATGATTGACGATCCCAAGAGTGCATTTACGTGTCCGTCGTAAACACTCACAGTTTTGGTCAGTTCTGACCCGTTTCGTGGACAATTACTCACCGTTTTGGGGTCCCTAAGCGATTTCCACAGTCGTTCAACCCCAAGGTGCGCTTACATGTTGGTCGTCAACACTCGTAGTTTTGGCCGATTCTGACCGTTCTCGTGGACTATTACTCACTGTTTTGGGGTCCTGGAGTGATTTCCACGATTAACGAACCCCTGAGTGCGTTTACGTGTCGGTTATCAATAATCCTAGGTTTGTCCGATTCTAGGCTCTTTCATGGACTATTACTCACCGTTTTGGGGTCCCAAAACGCTTTCCATGGTTGTCGAACCCAAAGGTGTGCTATGTGTTGGTCGTCAACACTCGTAGTTTGGGTCGGTTCTCGCCCGTTTCTTTGACTATACTTAGTCTTGGGGTCCCAAAGTGACTTCCACCATTGACTAACCTCGGGGTGCGTTTACATGTGGTCATCAACACTCTCAATGTTGGCCAATTCTGGTCCGTTTCATGCACTATTACTCACCGTTTTGGGTCCCAGAGGGATTTCCATGATTGACGATCCCAGGAGTGCATTTACGTGTCCGTCGTCAACACTCATAGTTTTGGCCAATTCTGACCCGTTTCGTGGACTATTACTCACTGTTTTGGGGACACCAAGCGATTTCCACAGTTGTTCAACCCCAAGGTGCGCTTACGTGTCGTTCGTCAACACTCGCGGTTTTGGACGATTCTGACCCGTTTCGTGGACTATTACTCACTATTTTGGGGTCCTGGAGTGATTTCCATGATTAACGAACCCCTGAGTGCGTTTACGTGTCGGTCATCAATAATCCTAGGTTTGTCCGACTCTGCGCTCTTTCATGGACTATTACTCACCGTTTTGGGGTCCCAAAACGCTTTCCATGGTTGTCGAACCCAAAGGTGTGCTATGTGTTGGTCGTGAACACTCGTAGTTTGGGTCGGTTCTCAACCGTTTCTTGGACTATACTTAGTTTTGGGGTCCCAAAGTGATTTCCACAATTGACTAACCTCGGGGTGCGTTTACGTGTGGTCATCAACACTCTCAATGTCGGCCAATTCTGGTCCGTTTCGTGCACTATTACTCACCGTTTTGGGTCCCAGAGGGATTTCCATGATTGACGATCCCAGGAGTGCATTTACGTGTCCGTCGTCAACACTCACAGTTTTGGCCAATTCTGACCCGTTTCGTGGACTATTACTCACTGTTTTGGGGTCCCCAAGCGATTTCCACAATCGTTCAACCCCAAGGTGCGCTTACGTGTCGTTCGTCAACACTCACGGTTTTGGCCGATTCTGACCCGTTTCGTGGACTATTACTCACTATTTTGGGGTCCTGGAGTGATTTCCACGATTAACGAACCCCTGAGTGCATTTACGTGTCGGTCATCAATAATCCTAGGTTTGTCCAATTCTGTGCTCTTTCATGGACTATTACTCACCGTTTTGGGGTCCCAAAATGCTTTCCATGGTTGTCGAACCCAAAGGTGTGCTATGTGTTGGTCGTCAACACTCGTAGTTTGGGTCGGTTCTCGCCCGTTTCTTGGACTATACTTAGTTTTGGGGTCCCGAAGTGATTTCCACCATTGACGAACCTCGGGGTGCGTTTACGTGTGGTCATCAACACTCTCAATTTCGGCCAATTCTGGTCCGTTTCGTTCACTATTACTCACCGTTTTGGGTCCCAGAGGGATTTCCATGATTGACGATCCCAGGAGTGCATTTACGTGTCCGTCGTCAACACTCACAGTTTTGGCCAATTCTGACCCGTCTCGTGGACTATTACTCACTGTTTTGGGGTCCCCAAGCGATTTCCACAGTCGTTCAACCCCAAGGTGCGCTTACGTGTCGTTCGTCAACACTCACGGTTTTGGCCGATTCTGACCCGTTTCGTGGACTATTACTCACTATTTTGGGGTCCTGGAGTGATTTCCACGACTAACGAACCCCTGAGTGCATTTACGTGTCGGTCATCAATAATCCTAGGTTTGTCCAATTCTGGGCTCTTTCATGGACTATTACTCACTGTCTTGGGGTCCCAAAACGCGTTCCATGGTTGTCGAACCCCAAGGAGTGCTATGTTATGGTCGTCAACACTCCTAGTTTGGGTCGTTTCCGGCCCGTTTCTTGGACTATACTTAGTTTTGGGGCCCCGAAGTGATTTCCACGATTATTGAACCTCGGGGTGCGTTTACATGTGGTAATCAACACTCTTAATTTCGGCCAATTCTGGTCCGTTTCGTGCACTATTACTCACCGTTTTGGGTCCCAGAGGGATTTCCATGATTGACGATCCCAAGAGTGCATTTACGTGTCCGTCGTAAGCACTCACAGTTTTGGTCAGTTCTGACCCGTTTCGTGGACAATTACTCACCGTTTTGGGGTCCCTAAGCGATTTCCACAGTCGTTCAACCCCAAGGTGCGCTTACATGTTGGTCGTCAACACTCGTAGTTTTGGCCGATTCTGACCCGTTCTCGTGGACTATTACTCACTGTTTTTGGGTCCTGGAGTGATTTCCACGATTAACGAACCCCTGAGTGCGTTTACGTGTCGGTTATCAATAATCCTAGGTTTGTCCGATTCTAGGCTCTTTCATGGACTATTACTCACCGTTTTGGGGTCCCAAAACGCTTTCCATGGTTGTCGAACCCAAAGGTGTGCTATGTGTTGGTCGTCAACACTCGTAGTTTGGGTCGGTTCTCGCCCGTTTCTTTGACTATACTTAGTCTTGGGGTCCCAAAGTGACTTCCACCATTGACTAACCTCGGGGTGCGTTTACATGTGGTCATCAACACTCTCAATGTTGGCCAATTCTGGTCCGTTTCATGCACTATTACTCACCGTTTTGGGTCCCAGAGGGATTTCCATGATTGACGATCCCAGGAGTGCATTTACGTGTCCGTCGTCTACACTCATAGTTTTGGCCAATTCTGACCCGTTTCGTGGACTATTACTCACTGTTTTGGGGACACCAAGCGATTTCCACAGTTGTTCAACCCCAAGGTGCGCTTACGTGTCGTTCGTCAACACTCGCGGTTTTGGACGATTCTGACCCGTTTCGTGGACTATTACTCACTATTTTGGGGTCCTGGAGTGATTTCCACGATTAACGAACCCCTGAGTGCGTTTACGTGTCGGTCATCAATAATCCTAGGTTTGTCCGACTCTGCGCTCTTTCATGGACTATTACTCACCGTTTTGGGGTCCCAAAACGCTTTCCATGGTTGTCGAACCCAAAGGTGTGCTATGTGTTGGTCGTGAACACTCGTAGTTTGGGTCGGTTCTCAACCGTTTCTTGGACTATACTTAGTTTTGGGGTCCCAAAGTGATTTCCACCATTGACTAACCTCGGGGTGCGTTTACGTGTGGTCATCAACACTCTCAATGTCGGCCAATTCTGGTCCGTTTCGTGCACTATTACTCACCGTTTTGGGTCCCAGAGGGATTTCCATGATTGACGATCCCAGGAGTGCATTTACGTGTCCGTCGTCAACACTCACAGTTTTGGCCAATTCTGACCCGTTTCGTGGACTATTACTCACTGTTTTGGGGTCCCCAAGCGATTTCCACAATCGTTCAACCCCAAGGTGCGCTTACGTGTCGTTCGTCAACACTCGCAGTTTTGGCCGATTCTGACCCGTTTCGTGGACTATTACTCACTGTTTTGGGGTCCTGGAGTGATTTCCACGATTAACGAACCCCTGAGTGTGTTTACGTGTCGGTCATCAATAATCCTAGGTTTATCCGATTCTAGGCTCTTTCATGGACTATTACTCAACGTTTTGGGGTCCCAAAATGCTTTCCATGGTTGTCGAACCCAAAGGTGTGCTATGTGTTGGTCGTCAACACTCGTAGTTTGGGTCGGTTCTCGCCCGTTTCTTGGACTATACTTAGTTTTGGGGTCCCGAAGTGATTTCCACCATTGACGAACCTCGGGGTGCGTTTACGTGTGGTCATCAACACTCTCAATTTCGGCCAATTCTGGTCCGTTTCGTTCACTATTACTCACCGTTTTGGGTCCCAGAGGGATTTCCATGATTGACGATCCCAGGAGTGCATTTACGTGTCCGTCGTCAACACTCACAGTTTTGGCCAATTCCGACCCGTCTCGTGGACTATTACTCACTGTTTTGGGGTCCCCAAGCGATTTCCACAGTCGTTCAACCCCAAGGTGCGCTTACGTGTCGTTCGTCAACACTCACGGTTTTGGCCGATTCTGACCCGTTTCGTGGACTATTACTCACTATTTTGGGGTCCTGGAGTGATTTCCACGATTAACGAACCCCTGAGTGCGTTTACGTGTCGGTCATCAATAATCCTAGGTTTGTCCGACTCTGCGCTCTTTCATGGACTATTACTCACCGTTTTGGGGTCCCAAAACGCTTTCCATGGTTGTCGAACCCAAAGGTGTGCTATGTGTTGGTCGTGAACACTCGTAGTTTGGGTCGGTTCTCAACCGTTTCTTGGACTATACTTAGTTTTGGGGTCCCAAAGTGATTTCCACCATTGACTAACCTCGGGGTGCGTTTACGTGTGGTCATCAACACTCTCAATGTCGGCCAATTCTGGTCCGTTTCGTGCACTATTACTCACCGTTTTGGGTCCCAGAGGGATTTCCATGATTGACGATCCCAGGAGTGCATTTACGCGTCCGTCGTCAACACTCACAGTTTTGGCCAATTCTGACCCGTTTCGTGGACTATTACTCACTGTTTTGGGGTCCCCAAGCGATTTCCACAATCGTTCAACCCCAAGGTGCGCTTACGTGTCGTTCGTCAACACTCGCAGTTTTGGCCGATTCTGACCCGTTTCGTGGACTATTACTCACTGTTTTGGGGTCCTGGAGTGATTTCCACGATTAACGAACCCCTGAGTGTGTTTACGTGTCGGTCATCAATAATCCTAGGTTTATCCGATTCTAGGCTCTTTCATGGACTATTACTCAACGTTTTGGGGTCCCAAAATGCTTTCCATGGTTGTCGAACCCAAAGGTGTGCTATGTGTTGGTCGTCAACACTCGTAGTTTGGGTCGGTTCTCGCCCGTTTCTTGGACTATACTTAGTTTTGGGGTCCCGAAGTGATTTCCACCATTGACGAACCTCGGGGTGCGTTTACGTGTGGTCATCAACACTCTCAATTTCGGCCAATTCTGGTCCGTTTCGTTCACTATTACTCACCGTTTTGGGTCCCAGAGGGATTTCCATGATTGACGATCCCAGGAGTGCATTTACGTGTCCGTCGTCAACACTCACAGTTTTGGCCAATTCTGACCCGTCTCGTGGACTATTACTCACTGTTTTGGGGTCCCCAAGCGATTTCCACAGTCGTTCAACCCCAAGGTGCGCTTACGTGTCGTTCGTCAACACTCACGGTTTTGGCCGATTCTGACCCGTTTCGTGGACTATTACTCACTATTTTGGGGTCCTGGAGTGATTTCCACGATTAACGAACCCCTGAGTGCATTTACGTGTCGGTCATCAATAATCCTAGGTTTGTCCAATTCTGGGCTCTTTCATGGACTATTACTCACTGTTTTGGGGTCCCAAAACGCGTTCCATGGTTGTCGAACCCCAAGGAGTGCTATGTTATGGTCGTCAACACTCCTAGTTTGGGTCGTTTCCGGCCCGTTTCTTGGACTATACTTAGTTTTGGGGTCCCGAAGTGATTTCCACGATTATTGAACCTCGGGGTGCGTTTACATGTGGTAATCAACACTCTTAATTTCGGCCAATTCTGGTCCGTTTCGTGCACTATTACTCACCGTTTTGGGTCCCAGAGGGATTTCCATGATTGACGATCCCAAGAGTGCATTTACGTGTCCGTCGTAAACACTCACAGTTTTGGTCAGTTCTGACCCGTTTCGTGGACAATTACTCACCGTTTTGGGGTCCCTAAGCGATTTCCACAGTCGTTCAACCCCAAGGTGCGCTTACATGTTGGTCGTCAACACTCGTAGTTTTGGCCGATTCTGACCCGTTCTCGTGGACTATTACTCACTGTTTTGGGGTCCTGGAGTGATTTCCACGATTAACGAACCCCTGAGTGCGTTTACGTGTCGGTTATCAATAATCCTAGGTTTGTCCGATTCTAGGCTCTTTCATGGACTATTACTCACCGTTTTGGGGTCCCAAAACGCTTTCCATGGTTGTCGAACCCAAAGGTGTGCTATGTGTTGGTCGTCAACACTCGTAGTTTGGGTCGGTTCTCGCCCGTTTCTTTGACTATACTTAGTCTTGGGGTCCCAAAGTGACTTCCACCATTGACTAACCTCGGGGTGCGTTTACATGTGGTCATCAACACTCTCAATGTTGGCCAATTATGGTCCGTTTCATGCACTATTACTCACCGTTTTGGGTCCCAGAGGGATTTCCATGATTGACGATCCCAGGAGTGCATTTACGTGTCCGTCGTCAACACTCATAGTTTTGGCCAATTCTGACCCGTTTCGTGGACTATTACTCACTGTTTTGGGGACACCAAGCGATTTCCACAGTTGTTCAACCCCAAGGTGCGCTTACGTGTCGTTCGTCAACACTCGCGGTTTTGGACGATTCTGACCCGTTTCGTGGACTATTACTCACTATTTTGGGGTCCTGGAGTGATTTCCATGATTAACGAACCCCTGAGTGCGTTTACGTGTCGGTCATCAATAATCCTAGGTTTGTCCGACTCTGCGCTCTTTCATGGACTATTACTCACCGTTTTGGGGTCCCAAAACGCTTTCCATGGTTGTCGAACCCAAAGGTGTGCTATGTGTTGGTCGTGAACACTCGTAGTTTGGGTCGGTTCTCAACCGTTTCTTGGACTATACTTAGTTTTGGGGTCCCAAAGTGATTTCCACCATTGACTAACCTCGGGGTGCGTTTACGTGTGGTCATCAACACTCTCAATGTCGGCCAATTCTGGTCCGTTTCGTGCACTATTACTCACCGTTTTGGGTCCCAGAGGGATTTCCATGATTGACGATCCCAGGAGTGCATTTACGTGTCCGTCGTCAACACTCACAGTTTTGGCCAATTCTGACCCGTTTCATGGACTATTACTCACTGTTTTGGGGTCCCCAAGCGATTTCCACAATCGTTCAACCCCAAGGTGCGCTTACATGTCGTTCGTCAACACTCGCAGTTTTGGCCGATTCTGACCCGTTTCGTGGACTATTACTCACTGTTTTGGGGTCCTGGAGTGATTTCCACGATTAACGAACCCCTGAGTGTGTTTACGTGTCGGTCATCAATAAACCTAGGTTTATCCGATTCTAGGCTCTTTCATGGACTATTACTCACCATTTTGGGGTCCCAAAATGATTTCCATGGTTGTCGAACCCAAAGGTGTGCTATGTGTTGGTCGTCAACACTCGTAGTTTGGGTCGGTTCTCGCCCGTTTCTTGGACTATACTTAGTTTTGGGGTCCCGAAGTGATTTCCACCATTGACGAACCTCGGGGTGCATTTACGTGTGGTCATCAACACTCTCAATTTCGGCCAATTCTGGTCCGTTTCGTTCACTATTACTCACCGTTTTGGGTCCCAGAGGGATTTCCATGATTGACGATCCCAGGAGTGCATTTACGTGTCCGTCGTCAACACTCACAGTTTTGGCCAATTCTGACCCGTCTCGTGGACTATTACTCACTGTTTTGGGGTCCCCAAGCGATTTCCACAGTCGTTCAACCCCAAGGTGCGCTAACGTGTCGTTCGTCAACACTCACGGTTTTGGCCGATTCTGACCCGTTTCGTGGACTATTACTCACTATTTTGGGGTCCTGGAGTGATTTCCACGATTAACGAACCCCTGAGTGCATTTACGTGTCGGTCATCAATAATCCTAGGTTTGTCCAATTCTGGGCTCTTTCATGGACTATTACTCACTGTTTTGGGGTCCCAAAACGCGTTCCATGGTTGTCGAACCCCAAGGAGTGCTATGTTATGGTCGTCAACACTCCTAGTTTGGGTCGTTTCCGGCCCGTTTCTTGGACTATACTTAGTTTTGGGGTCCCGAAGTGATTTCCACGATTATTGAACCTCGGGGTGCGTTTACATGTGGTAATCAACACTCTTAATTTCGGCCAATTCTGGTCCGTTTCGTGCACTATTACTCACCGTTTTGGGTCCCAGAGGGATTTCCATGATTGACGATCCCAAGAGTGCATTTACGTGTCCGTCGTAAACACTCACAGTTTTGGTCAGTTCTGACCCGTTTCGTGGACAATTACTCACCGTTTTGTGGTCCCTAAGCGATTTCCACAGTCGTTCAACCCCAAGGTGCGCTTACATGTTGGTCGTCAACACTCGTAGTTTTGGCCGATTCGGACCCGTTCTCGTGGACTATTACTCACTGTTTTGGGGTCCTGGAGTGATTTCCACGATTAACGAACCCCTGAGTGCGTTTACGTGTCGGTTATCAATAATCCTAGGTTTGTCCGATTCTAGGCTCTTTCATGGACTATTACTCACCGTTTTGGGGTTCCAAAACGCTTTCCATGGTTGTCGAACCCAAAGGTGTGCTATGTGTTGGTCATCAACACTCGTAGTTTGGGTCGGTTCTCGCCCGTTTCTTTGACTATACTTAGTCTTGGGGTCCCAAAGTGACTTCCACCATTGACTAACCTCGGGGTGCGTTTACATGTGGTCATCAACACTCTCAATGTTGGCCAATTCTGGTCCGTTTCATGCACTATTACTCACCGTTTTGGGTCCCAGAGGGATTTCCATGATTGACGATCCCAGGAGTGCATTTACGTGTCCGTCGTCAACACTCATAGTTTTGGCCAATTCTGACCCGTTTCGTGGACTATTACTCACTGTTTTGGGGACACCAAGCGATTTCCACAGTCGTTCAACACCAAGGTGCGCTTACGTGTCGTTCGTCAACACTCGCGGTTTTGGACGATTCTGACCCGTTTCGTGGACTATTACTCACTATTTTGGGGTCCTGGAGTGATTTGCACGATTAACGAACCCCTGAGTGCGTTTACGTGTCGGTCATCAATAATCCTAGGTTTGTCCGACTCTGCGCTCTTTCATGGACTATTACTCACCGTTTTGGGGTCCCAAAACGCTTTCCATGGTTGTCGAACCCAAAGGTGTGCTATGTGTTGGTCGTCAACACTCGTAGTTTGGGTCGGTTCTCGCCCGTTTCTTGGACTATACTTAGATTTGGGGTCCCAAAGTGACTTCCACCATTGACTAACCTCGCGGTGCGTTTACGTGTGGTCATCAACACTCTCAATGTCGGCCAATTCTGGTCCGTTTCGTTCACTATTACTCACCGTTTTGGGTCCCAGAGGGATTTCCATGATTGACGATCCCAGGAGTGCATTTACGTGTCCGTCGTCAACACTCACAGTTTTGGCCAATTCTGACCCATTCTCGTGGACTATTACTCACTATTTTGGGGTCCCGGAGTGATTTCCACGATTAACGAACCCCTGAGTGTGTTTACGTGTCGGTCATCAATAATCCTAGGTTTGTCCGATTCTAGGCTCTTTCATGGACTATTACTCACCGTTTTGGGGTCCCAAAACGCTTTCCATGGTTGTCGAACCCAAAGGTGTGCTATGTGTTGGTCGTCAACACTCGTAGTTTGGGTCGGTTCTCGCCCCTTTCTTGGACATTTACTCATCGTTTTGGGGTCCCCAAGCGATTTCCACAGTCATTCAACCCCAAGGTGCGCTTACGTGTCGGTCGTGAACACTCGCAGTTTTGGCCGATTCTGACCCGTTCTCGTGGACTATTACTCACTATTTTGGGGTCCTGGAGTGATTTCCACGATTAACGAACCCCTGAGTGCGTTTACGTGTCGGTCATCAATAATCCTAGGTTTGTCCGATTCTAGGCTCTTTCATGGACTATTACTCACCGTTTTGGGGTCCCAAAACGCTTTCCATGGTTGTCGAACCCAAAGGTGTGCTATGTGTTGGTCATCAACACTCGTAGTTTGGGTCGGTTCTCGCCTGTTTCTTCGACTATACTTACTTTTGGGGTCCCCAAGTGATTTCCACCATTGACGAACCTCGGGGTGCGTTTACGTGTGGTCATCAACACTCTCAATTTCGGCCAATTCTGGTCCGTTTCGTGCACTATTACTCACCGTTTTGGGTCCCAGAGGGATTTCCATGATTGACGATCCCAGGAGTGCATTTACGTGTCCGTCGTCAACACTCATAGTTTTGGCCAATTCTGACCCGTTTCGTGGACTATTACTCACCGTTTTGGGGTCCCCAAGCGATTTCCACAGTCGTTCAACCCCAAGGTGCGCTTACGTGTCGGTCGTCAACACTGGCAGTTTTGGCCGATTCTGACCCGTTTCGTGGACTATTACTCACTATTTTGGGGTCCTGGAGTGATTTCCACGATTAACGAACCCCTGAGTGTGTTTACGTGTCGGTCATCAATAATCCTAGGTTTATCAGATTCTAGGCTCTTTCATGGACTATTACTCACCGTTTTGGGGTCCCAAAACGCTTTCCATGGTAGTCGAACCCAAAGGTGTGCTATGTGTTGGTCGTGAACACTCGTAGTTTGAGTCGGTTCTCAACCGTTTCTTGGACTATACTTAGTTTTGGGGTCCCGAAGTGATTTCCACCATTGACGAACCTCGGGGTGCGTTTACGTGTGGTCATCAACACTCTCAATTTCGGCCAATTCTGGTCCGTTTCGTTCACTATTACTCACCGTTTTGGGTCCCAGAGGGATTTCCATGATTGACGATCCCAGGAGTTTATTTACGTGTACGTCGTCAACACTCAAAGTTTTGGCCAATTCTGACCCGTTTCGTGGACAATTACTCATCGTTTTGGGGTCCCCAAGCGATTTCCACAGCCGTTCAACCCCAAGGTGCGCTTACGTGTCGGTCGTGAACACTCGCAGTTTTGGCCGATTCTGACCCGTTTCGTGGACTATTACTCTCTATTTTGGGGTCCTGCAGTGATTTCCATGATTAACGAACCCCTGAGTGCATTTATGTGTCGGTCATCAATAATCCTAGGTTTGTCCGATTCTGGGCTCTTTCATGGACTATTACTCACGGTTTTGGGGTCCCAAAACGTTTTCCATGGTTGTCGAACCCCAAGGAGTGCTATGTGTTGGTCGTCAACACTCCTAGTTTGGGTCGGTTCTGACCCGTTTCTTGGACTATACTTAGTTTTGGGGTCCCGAAGTGATTTCCACGATTATTGAACCTCGGGGTGCGTTTACATGTGGTCATCAGCACTCTCAATTTCGGCCAATTCTGGTCCGTTTCATGCACTCTTACTCACCGTTTTGGGTCCCAGAGGGATTTCCATGATTGACGATCCCAGGAGTGCATTTACGTGTCCGTCGTCAACACTCACAGTTTTGGCCAATTCTGACCCGTTTCGTGGACAATTACTCACCGTTTTTGGGTCCCTAAGCGATTTCCACAGTCGTTCAACCCCAAGGTGCGCTTACGTGTTGGTCGTCAACACTCGCAGTTTTGGCCGATTCTGACCCGTTCTCGTGGACTATTACTCACTGTTTTGGGGTCCTGTAGTGATTTCCACGATTAACGAACCCCTGAGTGCGTTTACGTGTCGGTCATCAATAATCCTAGGTTTGTCCGATTCTAGGCTCTTTCATGGACTATTACTCACCGTTTTGGGGTCCCAAAACGCTTTCCATGGTTGTCGAACCCAAAGGTGTGCTATGTGTTGGTCGTCAACACTCGTAGTATGGGTCAGTTCTCGCCCGTTTCTTGGACTATACTTAGATTTGGGGTCCCAAAGTGACTTCCACCATTGACTAACCTCGCGGTGCGTTTACGTGTGGTCATCAACACTCTCAATGTCGGCCAATTCTGGTTCGTTTCGTTCACTATTACTCACCATTTTGGGTCCCAGAGGGATTTCCATGATTGACGATCCCAGGAGTGCATTTACGTGTCCGTTCTCAACACTCACAGTTTTGGCCAATTGTGACCAGTTTCGTGGACTATTACTCACTGTTTTGGGGTCCCCAAACGATTCCCACAGTCGTTCAACCCCAAGGTGCCCTTACGTGTCGGTCGTCAATAATCCTAGGTTTGTCCGATTCTGGGCTCTTTCATGGACTATTACTCACCGTTTTGGGGTCCCAAAACATTTTCCATGGTTGTCGAACCCCAAGGAGTGCTATGTGTTGGTCGTCAACACTCCTAGTTTGGGTCGGTTCTCGCCCGTTTCTTGGACTATACTTAGTTTTGGGGTCCCGAAGTGATTTCCACCATTGTCGAACCTCGGGGTGCGTTTACGTGTGGTCATCAACACTCTCAATTTCGGCCAATTCTGGTCCGTTTCATGCACTATTACTCACCGTTTTGGGTCCCAGAGCGATTTCCATGATTGACGATCCCAGGAGTTTATTTACGTGTACGTCGTCAACACTCAAAGTTTTGGCCAATTCTGACCTGTTTCGTGGACGATTACTCATTGTTTTGGGGTCCCCAAGCGATTTCCACAGTCGTTCAACCCCAAGGTGCGCTTACGTGTCGGTCGTCAACACTCGTAGTTTTGGCCGATTCTGACCCGTTTCGTGGACTACTACTCACTATTTTGGGGTCCTGGAGTGATTTCCACGATTAACGAACCCCTGAGGGCATTTACGTGTCGGTCATCAATAATCCTAGGTTTGTCCGATTATGGGCTCTTTCATGGACTATTACTCACCGTTTTGGGGTCCCAAAACGATTTCCATGGTTGTCGAACCCAAAGGTGTGCTATGTGTTGGTCGTCAACACTCGTAGTTTGGGTCGGTTCTCGCCCGTTTCTTGGACTATACTTAGTTTTGGGGTCCCGAAGTTATTTCCACCATTGACGAACCTCGTGGTGCGTTTACGTGTGGTCATCAACACTCTCAATTTCGGCCAATTCTGATCCGTTTCATGCACTATTACTCACCGTTTTGGGTCCCAGAGCGATTTCCATGATTAACGATCCCAGGAGTTTATTTACGTGTACGTCGTCAACACTCAAAGTTTTGGCCAATTCTGACCCGTTTCGTGGACAATTACTCATCGTTTTGGGGTCCCCAAGCGATTTCCACAGCCGTTCAACCCCAAGGTGCGCTTACTTGTCGGTCGTCAACACTCGTAGTTTTGGCCGATTCTGACCCGTTTTGTGGACTATTACTCTCTATTTTGGGGTCCTGCAGTGATTTCCATGATTAACGAACCCCTGAGTGCATTTATGTGTCGGTCATCAATAATCCTAGGTTTGTCCGATTCTGGGCTCTTTCATGGACTATTACTCACGTTTTTGGGGTCCCAAAACGTTTTCCATGGTTGTCGAACCCCAAGGAGTGCTATGTGTTGGTCGTCAACACTCCTAGTTTGGGTCGGTTCTGACCCGTTTCGTGGACTATACTTAGTTTTGGGGTCCCGAAGTGATTTCCACGATTATTGAACCTCGGGGTGCGTTTACATGTGGTCATCAGCACTCTCAATTTCGGCCAATTCTGGTCCGTTTCATGCACTCTTACTCACCGTTTTGGGTCCCAGAGGGATTTCCATGATTGACGATCCCAGGAGTGCATTTACGTGTCCGTCGTCAACAATCACAGTTTTGGCCAATTCTGACCCGTTTCGTGGACAATTACTCACCGTTTTGGGGTCCCTAAGCGATTTCCACAGTCGTTCAACCCCAAGGTGCGCTTACGTGTTGGTCGTCAACACTCGCAGTTTTGGCTGATTCTGACCCGTTCTCGTGGACTATTACTCACTGTTTTGGGGTCCTGTAGTGATTTCCACGATTAACGAACCCCTGAGTGCGTTTACGTGTCGGTCATCAATAATCCTAGGTTTGTCCGATTCTAGGCTCTTTCATGGACTATTACTCACCGTTTTGGGGTCCCAAAACGCTTTCCATGGTTGTCGAACCCAAAGGTGTGCTATGAGTTGGTCGTCAACACTCGTAGTTTGGGTCAGTTCTCGCCCGTTTCTTGGACTATACTTAGATTTGGGGTCCCAAAGTGACTTCCACCATTGACTAACCTCGCGGTGCGTTTACGTGTGGTCATCAACACTCTCAATGTCGGCCAATTCTGGTTCGTTTCGTTCACTATTACTCACCATTTTGGGTCCCAGAGGGATTTCCATGATTGACGATCCCAGGAGTGCATTTACGTGTCCGTTCTCAACACTCACAGTTTTGGCCAATTGTGACCAGTTTCGTGGACTATTACTCACTGTTTTGGGGTCCCCAAACGATTTCCACAGTCGTTCAACCCCAAGGTGCGCTTACGTGTCGGTCGTCAACACTCGCAGTTTTGGCCGATTCTGACCCGTTTCGTGGACTATTACTCACTATTTTGGGGTCCTGGAGTGACTTCCACGATTAACGAACCCCTGAGTGCGTTTACGTGTCGGTCATCAATAATCCTAGGTTTGTCCGATTCTAGGCTCTTTCATGGACTATTACTCACCGTTTTGGGGTCCTAAAACGCTTTCCATGGTTGTCAAACCCAAAGGTGTGCAATGTGTTGGTCGTCAAGACTCGTAGTTTGGGTCGGTTCTCGCCCGTTTCTTGGACTATACTTAGTTTTGGGGTTCCGAACCACCATTGACGAACCTCGGGGTGCGTTTACGTGTGGTCATCAACACTCTCAATTTCGGCCAATTCTGGTCCGTTTCGTGCACTATTACTCGCTGTTTTTGGTCCGAGACGATCCCAGGAGTGCATTTACGTGTCCCTCGTCAACACTCATAGTTTTGGCCAATTCTGACCCGTTTCGTGGACAATTACTCACCGTTATGGGGTCCCCAAGCGATTTCCACAGTCGTTCGACCCCAAGGTGCGCTTACGTGTCGGTCGTCAACACTCGCAGTTTTGGCCGATTCTGACCTGTTTCGTGGACTATTACTCACTATTTTGGTGTCCTGGAGTGATTTCCACGATTAACGAACCCCTGAGTGCGTTTACGCGTCGGTCATCAATAATCCTAGGTTTGTCCGATTCTGGGCTCTTTCATGGACTATTACTCACCGTTTTGGGGTCCTAAAACGCTTTCCATGGTTGTCGAACCCAAAGGTGTGCTATGTGTTCATCGTCAACACTCGTAGTTTGGGTCGGTTCTCGCCCGTTTCTTGGACTATACTTAGTTTTGGGGTCCCGAAGTGATTTCCACCATTGTCGAACCTCGGGGTGCGTTTATGTGTGGTCATCAACACTCTCAATTTCAGCCAATTCTGGTCCGTTTCATGCACTATTACTCACCGTTTTGGGTCCCAGAGCGATTTCCATGATTGACGATCCCAAGAGTGCATTTACGTGTACGTCGTCAACACTCACAGTTTTGGCCAATTCTGACCCGTTTCGTGGACAATTACTCACCGTTTTGGGGTCCCCAAGCGATTTCCACAGTTGTTCAACCCCAAGGTGCGCTTACGTGTCGGTCGTCAACACTCAAAGTTTTGGCCGATTCTGACCCGTTCGTGGACTATTACTCACTATTTTGGGGTCCTGGAGTGATTTCCATGATTAACGAACCCCTGAGCGCATTTACGTGTCGGTCATCAATAATCCTAGGTTTGTCCGATTATGGGCTCTTTCATGGACTATTACTCACCGTTTTGGGGTCCCAAAACGCTTTCCATGGTTGTCGAACCCAAAGGTGTGGTATGTGTTGGTCGTCAACACTCGTAGTTTGGGTCGGTTCTCGCCCGTTTCTTGGACTATACTTAGTTTTGGGGTCACGAAGTCATTTCCACCATTGACGAACCTCGGGGTGCGTTTATGTGTGGTCATCAACACTCTCAATTTCGGCCAATTCTAGTCCGTTTCATGCACTATTACTCACCGTTTTGGGTCCCAGAGGGATTTCCATGATTGACGATCCCAGGAGAGCATTTACGTGTTTGTCGTCAACACTCATAGTTTTGGCCAATTCTGACCCGTTTCCTGGACAATTACTAACCGTTTTGGGGTCCCCGAGCGATTTCCACAGCCGTTCAACCCCAAGGTGCGCTTACGTGTCGGTCGTCAACACTCGTAGTTTTGGCCGATTCTGACCCGTTTCGTGGACTATTACTCACTATTTTGGGGTCCTGGAGTGATTTCCACGATTAACAAACCCCTGAGTGCATTTACGTGTCGGTCATCAATAATCCTAGGTTTGTCCGATTCTGGGCTCTTTCACGGACTATTACTCACTGTTTTGGGGTCCCAAAACGTTTTCCATGGTTGTCGAACCCCAAGGAGTGCTATGTGTTGGTCGTCAACACTCCTAGTTTGGGTCGGTTCTGACCCGTTTCTTGGACTATACTTAGTTTTGGGGTCCCGAAATGATTTCCACGATTATTGAACCTCGGGGTGCGTTTACATGTGGTCATCAACACTCTCAATTTCGGCCAATTCTGGTCCGTTTCATGCACTATTACTCACCGTTTTGGGTCCCAGAGGGATTTCCATGATTGACGATCCCAGGAGTGCATTTACGTGTCCGTCGTCAACACTCACAGTTTTGGCCAATTCTGACCCGTTTTGTGGACAATTACTCACCGTTTTGGGGTCCCTAAGCGATTTCCACAGTCGTTCAACCCCAAGGTGCGCTTACGTGTCGGTCGTCAACACTCGCAGTTTTGGCCGATTCTGACCCGTTTCGTGGACTATTACTCACTATTTTGGGGTCCTGGAGTGATTTCCACGATTAACGAACCCCTGAGTGCGTTTACGCGTCGGCCATCAATAATCCTAGGTTTGTCCGATTCTGGGCTCTTTCATGGACTATTACTCACCGTTTTGGGGTCCTAAAACGCTTTCCATGGTTGTCGAACCCAAAGGAGTGCTATGTGTTCATCGTCAACACTCGTAGTTTGGGTCGGTTCTGGCCCGTTTCTTGGACTATACTTAGTTTTGGGGTCCCGAAGTGATTTCCACCATTGTCGAACCTCGGGGTGCGTTTACGTGTGGTCATCAACACTCTCAATTTCGGCCAATTATGGTCCGTTTTGTGCACTATTACTCACCGTTTTGGGTCCCAGAGGGATTTCCATGATTGACGATCCCAGGAGTGCATTTACGTGTACGTCGTCAACACTCACAGTTTTGGCCGATTCTGACCCGTTCTCGTGGACTATTACTCACTATTTTGGGGTCCTGGTGTGATTTCCACGATTAACGAACCCCTGAGTACATTTACGTGTCGGTCATCAATAATCCTAGGTTTGTCCGATTCTGGGCTCTTTCATGGACTATTACTCACCGTTTTGGGGTCCCAAAACGCTTTCCATGGTTGTCAAACCCAAAGGTGTGCTATGTGTTGGTCGTCAACACTCGTAGTTTGGGTCGGTTCTGGCCCGTTTCTTGGACTATACTTAGTTTTGGGGTCCCGAAGTGATTTCCACCATTGTCGAACCTCGGGGTGCGTTTACGTGTGGTCATCAACACTCTCAATTTCGGCCAATTCTGGTCCGTTTCGTGCACTATTACTCACCGTTTTGGGTCCCAGAGGGATTTCCATGATTGACGATCCCAGGATTGCATTTACGTCTTCGTCGTCAACACTGACAGTTTTGGCCAATTCTGACCCATTTCATGGACAATTACTCACCGTTTTGGGGACCCCAAGCGATTTCCACAGTCGTTCAACCCCAAGGTGCGCTTATGTGTCGGTCGTCAACACTCGTAGTTTTGGCCGATTCTGACCCGTTTCGTGGACTATTACTCACTATTTTGAGGTCATGGAGTGATTTCCACGATTAACGAACCCCTGAGTGCGTTTACGTGTCGGTCATCAATAATCCTAGGTTTGTCCGATTCTGGGCTCTTTCATGGACTATTACTCACCGTTTCGGGGTCCCAAAACGCTTTCCATTGTTGTCGAACCCCTAGGTGTGCTATGTGTTGGTCGTCAACACTCGTAGTTTGGGTCGGTTCTGGCCCGTTTCTTGGACTATACTTAGTTTTGGGGTCCCGAAGTGATTTCCACGATTGTCGAACCTCGGGGTGCGTTTACGTGTGGTCATCAACACTCTCAATTTCGGCCAATTCTGGTCCGTTTCGTGCACTATTACTCACCGTTTTGGGTCCCAAAGCGATTTCCATGATTGACAATCCCAGGAGTGCATTTACGTGTCCGTCGTCAACACTCACAGTTTTGGCCAATTCTGACCCGTTTCGTGGACTATTACTCACCGTTTTGGGGTCCCCAAGAGATTTCCACAGTCGTTCAACCCCAAGGTGCGCTTACGTGTCGGTCGTCAACACTCACAGTTTTGGCCGATTCT
This sequence comes from Triticum dicoccoides, assembly GCF_002162155.2. NCBI lineage: Eukaryota > Viridiplantae > Streptophyta > Magnoliopsida > Poales > Poaceae > Triticum > Triticum dicoccoides. The sequence goes on from NW_021279287.1 coordinate 55,662, forward strand.
GACCCGTTTCGTGGACTATTACTCACTATTTTGGAGTCCTGGAGTGATTTCCATGATTAACGAACCCCTGCGTGCATTTACATGTCAGTCATCAATAATCCTAGGTTTATCCGATTCTGGGCTCTTTCATGGACTATTACTCACCGTTTTGGGGTCCCAAAACGCTTTCCATGGTTGTCGAACCCCAAGGAGTGCTATGTGTTGGTCGTCAACACTCGTAGTTTAGGTCGGTTCTGGCCCGTTTCTTGGACTATACTTAGTTTTGGGGTCCCGAAGTGATTTCCACGATTGTCGAACCTCGGAGTGCGTTTACGTGTGGTCATCAACACTCTCAATTTCGGCCAATTCTGGTCCGTTTCGTGCACTATTACTCACTGTTTTGGGTCCCAGAGGGATTTCCATGATTAATGATCCCGGGAGTGCATTTACCTGTTCGTCGTCAACACTCACAGTTTTGGCCAATTATGACCCGTTTCGTGGACTATTACTCACCGCTTTGGGTTTCCCAAGCGATTTCCACAATCATTCAACCCCAAGGTGCGCTTACGTGTCGGTCGTCAACACTCATAGTTTTGGCCGATTCTGACCCATTTCGTGGACTATTACTCACTATTTTGGGGTCATGGAGTGATTTCCACGATTAACGAACCCCTGAGTGCGTTTACGTGTCGGTCATCAATAATCCTAGGTTTGTCCGATTCTGGGGTCTTTCATGGACTATCACTCGCCGCTTCGGGGTCCCAAAACGCTTTCCATTGTTGTCGAACCCAGAGAGTGCTATGTGTTGGTCGTCAACACTCGTAGTTTGGGTCGGTTCTGGCCCGTTTCTTGGACTATACTTAGTTTTGGGGTCTCGAAGTGATTTCAACGATTGTCGAACCTTGGGGTGCGTTTACGAGTGGTCATCAACAATCTCAATTTCCGCCAATTCTGGTCCGTTTCATGCACTATTACTCACAGTTCTGGGTCCTAGAGGGATTTCCATGATTGACGATCCCAGGAGTGCATTTACGTGTCCGTCGTCAACACTCATAGTTTTGGCCAATTCTGACCCATTTCGTGGACTATTACTCACCGTTTTGGGGTCCCCAAGAGATTTCCACAGTCGTTCAACCCCAAGGTGCGCTTACGTGTCGGTCGTCAACACTCACAGTTTTGGCCGATTCTGACCTGTTTCGTGGACTATTACTCACTATTTTGGAGTCCTGGAGTGATTTCCATGATTAACGAACCCCTGCGTGCATTTACATGTCGGTCATCAATAATCCTAGGTTTATCCGATTCTGGGCTCTTTCATGGACTATTACTCACCGTTTTGGGGTCCCAAAACGCTTTCCATGGTTGTCGAACCCCAAGGAGTGCTATGTGTTGGTCGTCAACACTCGTAGTTTAGGTCGGTTCTGGCCCGTTTCTTGGACTATACTTAGTTTTGGGGTCCCGAAGTGATTTCCACGATTGTCGAACCTCGGAGTGCGTTTACGTGTGGTCATCAACACTCTCAATTTTGGCCAATTCTGGTCCGTTTCATGCACTATTACTCACTGTTTTGGGTCCCAGAGGGATTTCCATGATTAATGATCCCGGGAGTGCATTTACCTGTTCGTCGTCAACACTCACAGTTTTGGCCAATTATGACCCGTTTCGTGGACTATTACTCACCGCTTTGGGTTTCCCAAGCGATTTCCACAATCATTCAACCCCAAGGTGCGCTTACGTGTCGGTCGTCAACACTCGTAGTTTTGGCCGATTCTGACCCGTTTCGTGGACTATTACTCACTATTTTGGGGTCATGGAGTGATTTCCACGATTAACGAACCCCTGAGTGCGTTTACGTGTCGGTCATCAATAATCCTAGGTTTGTCCGATTCTGGGGTCTTTCATGGACTATCACTCGCCGCTTCGGGGTCCCAAAACGCTTTCCATTGTTGTCGAACCCAGAGAGTGCTATGTGTTGGTCGTCAACACTCGTAGTTTGGGTCGGTTCTGGCCCGTTTCTTGGACTATACTTAGTTTTGGGGTCTCGAAGTGATTTCAACGATTGTCGAACCTTGGGGTGCGTTTACGAGTGGTCATCAACAATCTCAATTTCCGCCAATTCTGGTCCGTTTCATGCACTATTACTCACAGTTCTGGGTCCTAGAGGGATTTCCATGATTGACGATCCCAGGAGTGCATTTACGTGTCCGTCGTCAACACTCATAGTTTTGGCCAATTCTGACCCATTTCGTGGACTATTACTCACCGTTTTGGGGTCCCCAAGAGATTTCCACAGTCGTTCAACCCCAAGGTGCGCTTACGTGTCGGTCGTCAACACTCACAGTTTTGGCCGATTCTGACCCGTTTCGTGGACTATTACTCACTATTTTGGAGTCCTGGAGTGATTTCCATGATTAACGAACCCCTGCGTGCATTTACATGTCGGTCATCAATAATCCTAGGTTTATCCGATTCTGGGCTCTTTCATGGACTATTACTCACCGTTTTGGGGTCCCAAAACGCTTTCCATGGTTGTCGAACCCCAAGGAGTGCTATGTGTTGGTCGTCAACACTCGTAGTTTAGGTCGGTTCTGGCCCGTTTCTTGGACTATACTTAGTTTTGGGGTCCCGAAGTGATTTCCACGATTGTCGAACCTCGGAGTGCGTTTACGTGTGGTCATCAACACTCTCAATTTCGGCCAATTCTGGTCCGTTTCATGCACTATTACTCACTGTTTTGGGTCCCAGAGGGATTTCCATGATTAATGATCCCGGGAGTGCATTTACCTGTTCGTCGTCAACACTCACAGTTTTGGCCAATTATGACCCGTTTCGTGGACTATTACTCACCGCTTTGGGTTTCCCAAGCGATTTCCACAATCATTCAACCCCAAGGTGCGCTTACGTGTCGGTCGTCAACACTCGTAGTTTTGGCCGATTCTGACCCGTTTCGTGGACTATTACTCACTATTTTGGGGTCATGGAGTGATTTCCACGATTAACGAACCCCTGAGTGCGTTTACGTGTCGGTCATCAATAATCCTAGGTTTGTCCGATTCTGGGGTCTTTCATGGACTATCACTCGCCGCTTCGGGGTCCCAAAACGCTTTCCATTGTTGTCGAACCCAGAGAGTGCTATGTGTTGGTCGTCAACACTCGTAGTTTGGGTCGGTTCTGGCCCGTTTCTTGGACTATACTTAGTTTTGGGGTCTCGAAGTGATTTCAACGATTGTCGAACCTTGGGGTGCGTTTACGAGTGGTCATCAACAATCTCAATTTCCGCCAATTCTGGTCCGTTTCATGCACTATTACTCACAGTTCTGGGTCCTAGAGGGATTTCCATGATTGACGATCCCAGGAGTGCATTAACGTGTCCGTCGTCAACACTCAAAGTTTTGGCCAATTCTGACCCGTTTCATGGACTATTACTCACCGTTTTGGGGTCCCCAAGCGATTTCCACAGTCGTTCAACCCCAAGGTGCGCTTACGTGTCGGTCGTCAACACTCGCAGTTTTGGCCGATTCTGACCCGTTTCGTGGACTATTACTCACTATTTCGGGGTCCTCGAGTGATTTCCACGATTAACGAACCCCTGAGTGCGTTTACGTGTCGGTCATCAATAATCCTAGGTTTGTCCGATTCTGGGCTCTTTCGTGGACTATTACTCACTGTTTTGGGGTCCCAAAACGCTTTCCATGGTTGTCGAACCCAAAGGTGTGCTATGTGTTCGTCGTCAACACTCGTAGTTTGGGTCGGTTCTTGCCCGTTTCTTGGACTATACTTAGTTTTGGGGTCCCGAAGTGATTTCCACCATTGTCGAACCTCGGGGTGCGTTTACGTGTGGTCATCAACACTCTCAATTTCGGCCAATTCTGGTCCGTTTCGTGCACTATTACTCACCGTTTTGGGTCCTAGAGGGATTTCCATGATTGAAGATCCCAGGATTGCATTTACGTCTACGTCGTCAACACTCACAGTTTTGGCCAATTCTGACCCATTTCATGGACAATTACTCACCGTTTTGGGGACCCCAAGCGATTTCCACAGTCGTTCAACCCCAAGGTGCGCTTATGTGTCGGTCGTCAACACTCGTAGTTTTGGCCGATTCTGACCCGTTTCGTGGACTATTACTCACTATTTTGGGGTCATGGAGTGATTTCCACGATTAACGAACCCCTGAGTGCGTTTACGTGTCGGTCATCAATAATCCTAGGTTTGTCCGATTCTGGGCTCTTTCATGGACTGTTACTCACCGTTTCGGGGTCCCAAAACGCTTTCCATTTTTGTCGAACACAAAGGTGTGCTATGTGTTGGTCGTCAACACTCGTAGTTTGGGTCGGTTCTCGCCCGTTTCTTGGACTATACTTAGTTTTGGGGTCCCGAAGTGATTTCCACCATTGACGAACCTCGGGGTGCGTTTATGTGTGGTCATCAACACTCTCAATTTCGGCCAATTCTGGTCCGTTTCATGCACTATTACTCGCCGTTTTGGGTCCCAGAGCGATTTCCATGATTGACGATCCCAGGAGTGCATTTACGTGTCCGTCGTCAACACTCATAGTTTTGGCCAATTCTGACCCATTTCGTGGACTATTACTCACCGTTTTGGGGTCCCCAAGCGATTTCCACAGTCGTTCGACCCCAAGGTGCGCTTACGTGTCGGTCGTCAACACTCGCAGTTTTGGCCGATTCTGACCCGTTTCGTCGACTATTACTCACTATTTTGGGGTCCTGGAGTGATTTCCATGATTAACGAACCCCTGAGTGCGTTTACGTGTCGGTCATCAATAATCCTAGGTTTGTCCGATTCTGGGCTCTATCATGGACTATTACTCACTGTTTTGGGGTCCCAAAACGCTTTCCATGGTTGTCGAACCCAAAGGTGTGCTATGTGTTGGTCGTCAACACTCGTAGTTTGGGTCGGTTCTCGCCCGTTTCTTGGACTATACTTAGTTTCGGGGTCCCGAAGTGATTTCCACCATTGACGAACCTCGGGGTGCGTTTACGTGTGGTCATCAACACTCTCAATTTCGGCCAATTCTGGTCCGTTTCGTGCACTATTACTCACCGTTTTGGGTCCCAGAGGGATTTCCATGATTGACGATCCCAGGATTGCATTTACGTCTTCGTCGTCAACACTCACAGTTTTGGCCAATTCTGACCCATTTCATGGACAATTACTCACCGTTTTGGGGACCCCAAGCGATTTCCACAGTCGTTCAACCCCAAGGTGCGCTTATGTGTCGGTCGTCAACACTCGTAGTTTTGGCCGATTCTGACCCGTTTCGTGGACTATTACTCACTATTTTGAGGTCATGGAGTGATTTCCACGATTAACGAACCCCTGAGTGCGTTTACGTGTCGGTCATCAATAATCCTAGGTTTGTCCGATTCTGGGGTCTTTCATGGACTATCACTCGCCGCTTCGGGGTCCCAAAACGCTTTCCATTGTTGTCGAACCCAGAGAGTGCTATGTGTTGGTCGTCAACACTCGTAGTTTGGGTCGGTTCTGGCCCGTGTCTTGGACTATACTTAGTTTTGGGGTCTCAAAGTGATTTCAACGATTGTCAAACCTTGGGGTGCGTTTACGAGTGGTCATCAACAATCTCAATTTCCGCCAATTCTGGTCCGTTTCATGCACTATTACTCACAGTTCTGGGTCCTAGAGGGATTTCCATGATTGACGATCCAAGGAGTGCATTTACGTGTCCGTCGTCAACACTCAAAGTTTTGGCCAATTCTGACCCGTTTCATGGACTATTACTCACCGTTTTGGGGTCCCCAAGCGATTTCCACAGTCGTTCAACCCCAAGGTGCGCTTACGTGTCGGTCGTCAACACTCGCAGTTTTGGCCGATTCTGACCTGTTTCGTGGACTATTACTCACTATTTCGGGGTCCTCGAGTGATTTCCACGATTAACGAACCCCTGAGTGCGTTTACGTGTCGGTCATCAATAATCCTAGGTTTGTCCGATTCTGGGCTCTTTCATGGACTATTACTCACCGTTTTGGGGTCCTAAAACGCTTTCCATGGTTGTCGAACCCAAAGGTGTGATATGTGTTCGTCGTCAACACTCGTAGTTTGGGTCGGTTCTGGCCCGTTTCTTGGACTATACTTAGTTTTGGGGTCCCGAAGTTATTTCCACCATTGTCGAACCTCGGGGTGCGTTTACGTGTGGTCATCAACACTCTCAATTTCGGCCAATTCTGGTCCGTTTCGTGCACTATTACTCACCGTTTTGGGTCCTAGAGGGATTTCCATGATTGAAGATCCCAGGATTGCATTTACGTCTACGTCGTCAACACTCACAGTTTTGGCCAATTCTGACCCATTTCATGGACAATTACTCACCGTTTTGGGGACCCCAAGCGATTTCCACAGTCGTTCAACCCCAAGGTGCGCTTATGTGTCGGTCGTCAACACTCGTAGTTTTGGCCGATTCTGACCCGTTTCGTGGACTATTACTCACTATTTTGGGGTCATGGAGTGATTTCCACGATTAACGAACCCCTTAGTGCGTTTACGTGTCGGTCATCAATAATCCTAGGTTTGTCCGATTCTGGGCTCTTTCATGGACTGTTACTCACCGTTTCGCGGTCCCAAAACGCTTTCCATTTTTGTCGAACCCAAAGGTGTGCTATGTGTTGGTCGTCAACACTCGTAGTTTGGGTCGGTTCTCGCCCGTTTCTTGGACTATACTTAGTTTTGGGGTCCCGAAGTGATTTCCACCATTGACGAACCTCGGGGTGCGTTTATGTGTGGTCATCAACACTCTCAATTTCGGCCAATTCTGGTCCGTTTCGTGAACTATTACTCGCCGTTTTGGGTCCCAGAGCGATTTCCATGATTGACGATCCCAGGAGTGCATTTACGTGTCCGTCGTCAACACTCATAGTTTTGGCCAATTCTGACCCATTTCGTGGACTATTACTCACCGTTTTGGGGTCCCCAAGCGATTTCCACAGTCGTTCGACCCCAAGGTGCGCTTACGTGTCGGTCGTCAACACTCGCAGTTTTGGCCGATTCTGACCCGTTTCGTCGACTATTACTCACTATTTTGGGGTCCTGGAGTGATTTCCATGATTAACGAACCCCTGAGTGCATTTACGTGTCGGTCATCAATAATCCTAGGTTTGTCCAATTCTGGGCTCTATCATGGACTATTACTCACTGTTTTGGGGTCCCAAAACGCTTTCCATGGTTGTCGAACCCAAAGGTGTGCTATGTGTTGGTCGTCAACACTCGTAGTTTGGGTCGGTTCTCGCCCGTTTCTTGGACTATACTTAGTTTCGGGGTCCCGAAGTGATTTCCACCATTGACGAACCTCGGGGTGCGTTTACGTGTGGTCATCAACACTCTCAATTTCGGCCATTTCTGGTCCGTTTCGTGCACTATTACTCACGTTTTGAGTCCCAGAGCGATTTCCATGATTGACGATCCCAGGAGTGCATTTACGTGTCCGTCGTCAACACTCACAGTTTTGGCCAATTCTGACCCGTTTTGTGGACAATTACTCACCGTTTTGGGGTCCCCAAGCGATTTCCACAGTCGTTCAACCCCAAGGTGCGCTTACGTGTCGGTCGTCAAGACTCGTAGTTTTGGCCGATTCTGACCCGTTTCGTGGACTATTACTCAGTATTTTGGGGTCCTGGAGTGATTTCCACGATTAACGAACCCCTGAGTGCGTTTACGTGTCGGTCATCAATAATCCTAGGTTTGTCCGATTCTGGGCTCTTTCATGGACTACTACTCACCGTTCTGGGGTCCCAAAACGCTTTCCATGGTTGTCGAACCCCAAGGAGTGCTATGTGTTGGTCGTCAACACTCGTAGTTTAGGTCGGTTCTGGCCCGTTTCTTGGACTATTCTTAGTTTTGGGGTCCCGAAGTGATTTCCACGATTGTCGAACCTCGGGGTGCATTACGTGTGGTCATCAACACTCGCAATTTCGGCCAATTCTGTTCCGTTTCGTGCACTATTACTCACTGTTTTGGGTCACAGAGGGATTTTCATGATTGACGATCCCAGGAGTGCATTTACGTGTCCCTCGTCAACACTCACAGTTTTGGCCAATTCTGACCCGTTTCGTGGACAATTACTCACCGTTTTGGGGTCCCCAAGCGATTTCTACAGTCGTTCGACCCCAAGGTGCGCTTACATTTCGGTCGTCAACACTCGCAGTTTTGGCCGATTCTGACCCGTTTCGTGGACTATTACTCATTATTTTGGGGTCCTGGAGTGATTTCCACGATTAACGAACCCCTCAGTGCGTTTATGTGTCGGTCATCAATAATCCTAGGTTTGTCCGATTCTGGGCTCTTCCATGGACTATTACTCACCGTTTCGGGGTCCCAAAACGCTTTCCATTGTTGTCGAACCCCAAGGTGTGCTATGTGTTGGTCGTCAACACTCGTAGTTTGGGTCGGTTCTGGCCCGTTTCTTGGACTATACTTAGTTTTGGGGTCCCGAAGTGATTTCCGCCATTGTCGAACCTCGGGGTGCGTTTATGTGTGGTCATCAACACTCTCAATTTCGGCCAATTCTGGTCCGTTTCGTGCACTATTACTCACCGTTTTGGGTCCCAGAGCGATTTCCATGATTGACGATCCCAGGAGTGCATTTACGTGTCCGTCGTCAACACTCATAGTTTTGGCCAATTCTGACCCATTTCGTAGACTATTACTCACCGTTTTGGGGTCCCCAAGAGATTTCCACAGTCGTTCAACCCCAAGGTGCGCTTACGTGTCGGTCGTCAACACTCATAGTTTTGGCCGATTCTGACCCGTTTCGTGGACTATTACTCAGTATTTTGGGGTCCTGGAGTGATTTCCACGATTAACGAACCCCTGAGTGCGTTTACGTGTCGGTCATCAATAATCCTAGGTTTATCCGATTCTGGGCTCTTTCATGGACTATTACTCACCGTTCTGGGGTCCCAAAACGCTTTCCATGGTTGTCGAACCCCAAGGAGTGCTATGTGTTGGTCGTCAACACTCGTAGTTTAGGTCGGTTCTGGCCCGTTTCTTGGACTATACTTAGTTTTGGGGTCCCGAAGTGATTTCCACGATTGTCGAACCTCGGAGTGCGTTTACGTGTGGTCATCAACAATCTCAATTTCGGCCAATTCTGGTCCGTTTCGTGCACTATTACTCACAGTTTTGGGTCCTAGAGGGATTTCCATGATAAATGATCCCGGGAGTGCATTTACGTGTTCGTCGTCAACACTCACAGTTTTGGCCAATTATGACCCGTTTCATGGACTATTACTCACCGCTTTGGGTTTCCCAAGCGATTTCCACAATCGTTCAACCCCAAGGTGCGCTTACGTGTCGGTTGTCAACACTCGTAGTTTTGGCCGATTCTGACCCGTTTCGTGGACTATTACTCACTATTTTGGGGTCATGGAGTGATTTCCACAATTAACGAACCCCTGAGTGCGTTTACGTGTCGGTCATCAATAATCCTAGGTTTGTCCGATTCTGGGGTCTTTCATGGACTATCACTCGCCGTTTCGGGGTCCCAAAACGCTTTCCATTGTTGTCGAACCCAGAGAGTGCTATGTGTTGGTCGTCAACACTCGTAGTTTGGGTCAGTTCTGTCCCGTTTCTTGGACTATACTTAGTTTTGGGGTCCCTAAGTGATTTCCATGATTGTCGAACCTCGGGGTGCGTTTACGTGTGGTCATCGACACTCTCAATTTCGGCCAATTTTGGTCTGTTTCGTGCACTAATACTCACTGTTTTGGGTACCAGAGGGATTTCCATGATTGACGATCCCAGGAGTGCATTTACGTGTCCGTCATCAACACTCACAGTTTTGGCCAATTCTGACCCGTTTCATGGACTATTACTCACCGTTTTGGGGTTCCCAAGCGATTTCCACAATCGTTCAACCCCAACGTGCGCTTACCTGTCGGTCGTCAACACTGGTAGTTTTCACTAATTCTGACCCGTTTCGTGGACTATTACTCACTATTTTGGGGTCCTGGAGTGATTTCCACGATTAGCGAACCCCTGACTGCGTTTACGTGTCAGTCATCAATAATCCTAGGTTTGTCCGATTCTGGGCTCTTTCATGGACTACTACTCACCGTTTTGGGGTACCAAAATGCTTTCCATGGTTGTCGAACCCAAAGAGTGCTATGTGTTGGCCATCAACACTCGTAGTTTGGGTCGGTTCTCGCCAGTTTCTTGGACTATACTTAGTTTTGGGGTCCCAAAATGATTTCCACGATTTGTCGAGCCTTGGGGTGCGTTTACGTGTGGTCATCAACACTCTCAATTTCGGCCAATTCTGGCCTGTTTCGTGCACTATTACTCACCGTTTTGGGTCCTAGAGGGATTTCCATGATTGATGATCCCAGGAGTGCATTTACATGTCCGTCGTCAACACTCACAGTTTTGGCCAAATCTGATCAGTTGCATGGACAATTACTCACCGTTTTGGGGTCCCCAAGCGATTTCCATAATCGTTCGACCCCAAGGTGCGCTTACGTGTCGGTCGTCAACACTCGCAGTTTTGGCCGATTCTGACCCGTTTCGTGGACTATTACTCACTATTTTCAGGTCCTGGAGTGATTTCCACGATTACGAACCACTGAGTGCGTTTACGTGTCGGTCATCAATAATCCTAGGTTTGTCTGATTCTTGGCTCTTTCATGGACTATTACTCACCGTTTTGGGGTACCAAAATGCTTTCCATGGTTGTCGAACCCAGAGAGTGCTATGTGTTGGTCGTCAACACTCGTAGTTTGGGTCGGTTCTCGCCCGTTTCTTGGACTATACTTAGTTTTGGGGTCCCGAAGTGATTTCCACGATTGTCGAACCTTGGGGTGCATTTACGTGTGGTCATCAACACTCTCAATTTCGGCCAATTCTGGTCCGTTTCATGCACTATTACTCACCGTTTTGGGCCCCAGAGCGATTTCCATGATTGACGATCCCAGGAGTGCATTTACGTGTCCGTCGTCAACAGTCACAGTTTTGGCCAATTTTGTCCCGTTTCGTGGACTATTACTCACTGTTTTGGGGTCCCCAAGCGATTTCCATAGTCGTTCAACCCGAAGGTGCGCTTACGTGTCGGTCGTCAACACTAGCAGTTTTGGCCGATACTGACCCGTTTCGTGGACTATGACTCACCATTTTGGGGTCCTATAGTGATTTCCACGATTAACGAACCCATGAGTGTGTTTATGTGTCAGTCATCAATAATCCTAGGTTTGTCCGATTCTGGGCTCTTTCATGGACTCTTACTCACCGTTTTGGGGTCCCAAAACACTTTCCATGGTTGTCGAACCCCAAGGAGTGCTATGTGTTGGTCGTCAACACTCGTAGTTTGGGTCGGTTCTGGCCCGTTTCTTGGACTATACTTAGTTTTGGGGTCCCGAACTGATTTCCACGATTGTCGATCCTCGGGGTGCGTTTACGTGTGGTCATCAACACTCTCAATTTCGGCCAATTCTGGTCCGTTTCATGCACTATTACTCACCGTTTTGTGCCCCAGAGCGATTTCCATGATTGACGATCCCAGGAGTGCATTTACGTGTCCGTCGTCAACACTCACAGTTTTGGCTAATTCTGTCCCGTTTCGTGGACTATTACTCACTGTTTTGGGGTCCCCAAGCGATTTCCACAGTCGTTCAACCCCAATGTGCGCTTACGTGTCGGTCGTCAACACTCGTAGTTTTGGCCGATTCTGACCCGTTTCGTGGACTATTACTCACTATTTTGGGGTCCTGGAGTGATTTCCACGATTAACGAACCCCTGAGTGTGTTTACGTGTCGGTCATCAATAATCCTAGGTTTGTCCGATTCTGGGGTCTTTCATGGACTATCACTCGCCGTTTTGGGGTCCCAAAATGCTTTCCATGGTTGTCGAACCCAGAGAGTGCTATGTGTTGGTCGTCAACACTCGTAGTTTGGGTCGGTTCTTGCCCGTTTCTTGGACTATACTTAGTTTTGGGGTCCCGAAGTGATTTCAACGATTGTCGAACCTTGGGGTGCGTTTACGAGTGGTCATCAACAATCTCAATTTCGGCCAATTCTGGTCCGTTTCATGCACTATTACTCACCGTTTTGGGTCCTAGAGGGATTTCCATGATTGACGATCCCAGGAGTGCATTTACGTGTGCGTCGTCGACACTCAAAGTTTTGGCCAATTCTGACCCGTTTCATGGACTATTACTCACCGTTTTGGGGTCCCCAAGCGATTTCCACAGTCGTTCAACCCCAAGGTGCGCTTACGTGTCGGTCGTCAACACTCGCAGTTTTGGCCGATTCTGACCCGTTTCGTGGACTATTATTCACTATTTCGGGGTCCTGGAGTGATTTCCACGATTAACGAACCCCTGAGTGCGTTTACGTGTCGGTCATCAATAATCCTAGGTTTGTCCGATTCTGGGCTCTTTCATGGACTATTACTCACCGTTTTAGGGTCCCAGAATGCTTTCCGTGGTTGTCGAACCCAAAGAGTGCTATGTGTTGGTCGTCAACACTCATAGTTTGGGTCGGTTCTGGCCCGTTTCTTGGACTATACTTAGATTTGGGGTCCCTAAGTGATTTCCATGATTGTCGAACCTCGGGGTGCGTTTATGTGTGGTCATCGACACTCTCAATTTAGGCCAATTTTGGTCTGCTTCGTGCACTATTACTCACTGTTTTGGGTACCAGAGGGATTTCCATGATTGACGATCCCAGGAGTGCATTTACGTGTCCGTCATCAACACTCACAGTTTTGGCCAATTCTGACCCGTTTCGTGGACTATTACTCACCGTTTTGGGGTTCCCAAGCGATTTCCCCAATCGTTCAACCCCAACGTGCGTTTACCTGTCGGTCGTCAACACTGGCAGTTTTGGCTAATTCTGACCCGTTTCGTGCACTATTACTCACTATTTTGGGGTCCTGGAGTGATTTCCACGATTAACGAACCCCTGAGTGCGTTTACGTGTCGGTCATCAATAATCCTAGGTTTGTCCGATTCTGGGCTTTTTCATGGACTATTACTCACCGTTTTGGGGTACCAAAATGCTTTCCATGGTTGTCGAACCCAGAGAGTGCTATGTGTTGGTCGTCAACCCTCGTAGTTTGGGTCGGTTCTCGCCCGTTTCTTGGACTATACTTAGTTTTGGGGTCCCGAAATGATTTCCACGATTGTCGAACCTTGGGGTGCGTTTACGTGTGGCCATCAACACTCTCAATTTCGGCCAATTCTGGCCCGTTTCGTGCACTATTACTCACCGTTTTGGGTCCTAGAGGGATTTCCATGATTGATGATCCCAGGAGTGCATTTACGTGTCCGTCGTCAACACTCACAGTTTTGGCCAAATCTGACCAGTTGCGTGGACAATTACTCACCGTTTTGGGGTCCCCAAGCGATTTCCATAATCGTTCGACCCCAAGGTGCGCTTACGTGTCGGTCGTCAACACTCACAGTTTTGGCCAATTCTGTCCCGTTTCGTGGACTATTACTCACTGTTTTGGGGTCCCCAAGCGATTTCCACAGTCATTCAACCCCAAGGTGCGCTTACGTGTCGGTCGTCAACACTCGTAGTTTTGGCCGATTCTAACCCGTTTCGTGGACTATTACTCACTATTTTGGGGTCCTGGAGTGATTTCCACGATTAACGAACCCCTGAGTGCGTTTACGTGTCGGTCATCAATAATCCTAGGTTTGTCCGATTCTGGGGGTCTTTCATGGACTATCACTCGCCGTTTTGGGGTCCCAAAATGCTTTCCATGGTTGTCGAACCCAGAGAATGCTATGTGTTGGTCGTCAACACTCGTAGTTTGGGTCGGTTCTTGCCCGTTTCTTGGACTATACTTAGTTTTGGGGTCCCGAAGTGATTTCAACGATTGTCGAACCTTGGGGTGCGTTTACGAGTGGTCATCAACAATCTCAATTTCGGCCAATTCTGGTCCGTTTCATGCACTATTACTCACCGTTTTGGGTCCCAGAGGGATTTCCATGATTGACGACCCAGGAGTGCATTTACGTGTCCGTCGTCGACACTCAAAGTTTTGGCCAATTCTGACCCGTTTCATGGACTATTACTCACCGTTTTGGGGTCCCCAAGCGATTTCCACAGTCGTTCAACCCCAAGGTGCGCTTACGTGTCGGTCGTCAACACTCGCAGTTTTGGCCAATTCTGACCCCTTTCGTGGACTATTACTCACTATTTCGGGGTCCTGGAGTGATTTCCACGATTAACGAACCCCTGAGTGCGTTTACGTGTCGGTCATCAATAATCCTAGGTTTGTCCGATTCTGGGCTCTTTCATGGACTATTACTCACCGTTTTAGAATGCTTTCCGTGGTTGTCGAACCCAAAGAGTGCTATGTGTTGGTCGTCAACACTCGTAGTTTGGGTCGGTTCTGGCCCGTTTCTTGGACTATACTTAGATTTGGGGTCCCTAAGTGATTTCCACGATTGTCGAACCTCGGGGTGCGTTTATGTGTGGTCATCGACACTCTCAATTTAGGCCAATTTTGGTCTGCTTCGTGCACTATTACTCACTGTTTTGGGTACCAGAGGGATTTCCATGATTGACGATCCCAGGAGTGCATTTACGTGTCCGTCATCAACACTCACAGTTTTGGCCAATTCTGACCCGTTTCGTGGACTATTACTCACCGTTTTGGGGTTCCCAAGCGATTTCCCCAATCGTTCAACCCCAACATGCGTTTACCTGTCGGTCGTCAACACTGGCAGTTTTGGCTAATTCTGACCCGTTTCGTGGACTATTACTCACTATTTTGGGGTCCTGGAGTGATTTCCACGATTAACGAACCCCTGAGTGCGTTTACGTGTCGGTCATCAATAATCCTAGGTTTGTCCGATTCTGGGCTTTTTCATGGACTATTACTCACCGTTTTGGGGTACCAAAATGCTTTCCATGGTTGTCGAACCCAGAGAGTGCTATGTGTTGGTCGTCAACCCTCGTAGTTTGGGTCGGCTCTCGCCCGTTTCTTGGACTATACTTAGTTTTGGGGTCCCGAAATGATTTCCACGATTGTCGAACCTTGGGGTGCGTTTACGTGTGGCCATCAACACTCTCAATTTCGGCCAATTCTGGCCCGTTTCGTGCACTATTACTCACCATTTTGGGTCCTAGAGGGATTTCCATGATTGATGATCCCAGGAGTGCATTTACGTGTCCGTCGTCAACACTCACAGTTTTGGCCAAATCTGACCAGTTGCGTGGACAATTACTCACCGTTTTGGGGTCCCCAAGCGATTTCCATAATCGTTCGACCCCAAGGTGCGCTTACGTGTCGGTCGTCAACACTCACAGTTTTGGCCAATTCTGTCCCGTTTCGTGGACTATTACTCACTGTTTTGGGGTCCCCAAGCGATTTCCACAGTCATTCAACCCCAAGGTGCGCTTACGTGTCGGTCGTCAACACTCG
>NW_021279287.1:71110-77238 GCF_002162155.2 Triticum dicoccoides
CGATTCTGGGCTCTTTCATGGACTATTACTCACCATTTTAGGGTCCCAGAATGCTTTCCGTGGTTGTCGAACCCAAAGAGTGCTATGTGTTGGTCGTCAACACTCGTAGTTTGGGTCGGTTCTGGCCCGTTTCTTGGACTATACTTAGATTTGGGGTCCCTAAGTGATTTCCACGATTGTCGAACCTCGGGGTGCGTTTATGTGTGGTCATCGACACTCTCAATTTAGGCCAATTTTGGTCTGCTTCGTGCACTATTACTCACTGTTTTGGGTACCAGAGGGATTTCCATGATTGACGATCCCAGGAGTGCATTTACGTGTCCGTCATCAACACTCACAGTTTTGGCCAATTCTGACCCGTTTCGTGGACTATTACTCACCGTTTTGGGGTTCCCAAGCGATTTCCCCAATCGTTCAACCCCAACGTGCGTTTACCTGTCGGTCGTCAACACTGGCAGTTTTGGCTAATTCTGACCCGTTTCGTGGACTATTACTCACTATTTTGGGGTCCTGGAGTGATTTCCACGATTAACGAACCCCTGAGTGCGTTTACGTGTCGGTCATCAATAATCCTAGGTTTGTCCGATTCTGGGCTTTTTCATGGACTATTACTCACCGTTTTGGGGTACCAAAATGCTTTCCATGGTTGTCGAACCCAGAGAGTGCTATGTGTTGGTCGTCAACCCTCGTAGTTTGGGTCGGCTCTCGCCCGTTTCTTGGACTATACTTAGTCTTGGGGTCCCGAAATGATTTCCACGATTGTCGAACCTTGGGGTGCGTTTACGTGTGGCCATCAACACTCTCAATTTCGGCCAATTCTGGCCCGTTTCGTGCACTATTACTCACCATTTTGGGTCCTAGAGGGATTTCCATGATTGATGATCCCAGGAGTGCATTTACGTGTCCGTCGTCAACACTCACAGTTTTGGCCAAATCTGACCAGTTGCGTGGACAATTACTCACCGTTTTGGGGTCCCCAAGCGATTTCCATAATCGTTCGACCCCAAGGTGCGCTTACGTGTCGGTCGTCAACACTCACAGTTTTGGCCAATTCTGTCCCGTTTCGTGGACTATTACTCACTGTTTTGGGGTCCCCAAGCGATTTCCACAGTCATTCAACCCCAAGGTGCGCTTACGTGTCGGTCGTCAACACTCGCAGTTTTGGCCGATTCTGATCCGTTTCGTGGACTATTACTCACTATTTTGGGGTCCTGGAGTGATTTCCACGATTAACGAACCCCTGAGTGCGTTTACGTGTCGGTCATCAATAATCCTAGGTTTGTCCGATTCTGGGGTCTTTCATGGACTATCACTCGCCGTTTTGGGGTCCCAAAATGCTTTCCATGGTTGTCGAACCCAGAGAGTGCTATGTGTTGGTCGTCAACACTCGTAGTTTGGGTCGGTTCTTGCCCGTTTCTTGGACTATACTTAGTTTTGGGGTCCCGAAGTGATTTCAACGATTGTCGAACCTTGGGGTGCGTTTACGAGTGGTCATCAACAATCTCAATTTCAGCCAATTCTGGTCCGTTTCATGCACTATTACTCACCGTTTTGGGTCCCAGAGGGATTTCCATGATTGACGATCCCAGGAGTGCATTTACGTGTCCGTCGTCGACACTCAAAGTTTTGGCCAATTCTGACCCGTTTCATGGACTATTACTCACCGTTTTGGGGTCCCCAAGCGATTTCCACAGTCGTTCAACCCCAAGGTGCGCTTACGTGTCGGTCGTCAACACTCGCAGTTTTGGCCGATTCTGACCCGTTTCGTGGACTATTACTCACTATTTCGGGGTCCTGGAGTGATTTCCACGATTAACGAACCCCTGAGTGCGTTTACGTGTCGGTCATCAATAATCCTAGGTTTGTTCGATTCTGGGCTCTTTCATGGACTATTACTCACCATTTTAGGGTCCCAGAATGCTTTCCGTGGTTGTCGAACCCAAAGAGTGCTATGTGTTGGTCGTCAACACTCGTAGTTTGGGTCGGTT
Organism: Triticum dicoccoides; assembly: GCF_002162155.2. Lineage (NCBI taxonomy): Eukaryota > Viridiplantae > Streptophyta > Magnoliopsida > Poales > Poaceae > Triticum > Triticum dicoccoides. The sequence goes on from NW_021279287.1 coordinate 73,099, forward strand.
CTGGCCCGTTTCTTGGACTATACTTAGATTTGGGGTCCCTAAGTGATTTCCACGATTGTCGAACCTCGGGGTGCGTTTATGTGTGGTCATCGACACTCTCAATTTAGGCCAATTTTGGTCTGCTTCGTGCACTATTACTCACTGTTTTGGGTACCAGAGGGATTTCCATGATTGACGATCCCAGGAGTGCATTTACGTGTCCGTCATCAACACTCACAGTTTTGGCCAATTCTGACCCGTTTCGTGGACTATTACTCACCGTTTTGGGGTTCCCAAGCGATTTCCCCAATCGTTCAACCCCAACGTTCGTTTACCTGTCGGTCGTCAACATTGGCAGTTTTGGCTAATTCTGACCTGTTTCGTGGACTATTACTCACTATTTTGGGGTCCTGGAGTGATTTCCACGATTAACGAACCCCTGAGTGCGTTTACGTGTCGGTCATCAATAATCCTAGGTTTGTCCGATTCTGGGCTTTTTCATGGACTATTACTCACCGTTTTGGGGTACCAAAATGCTTTCCATGGTTGTCGAACCCAGAGAGTGCTATGTGTTGGTCGTCAACCCTCGTAGTTTGGGTCGGTTCTCGCCCGTTTCTTGGACTATACTTAGTTTTGGGGTCCCGAAATGATTTCCACGATTGTCGAACCTTGGGGTGCGTTTACGTGTGGCCATCAACACTCTCAATTTCGGCCAATTCTGGCCCGTTTCGTGCACTATTACTCACCGTGTTGGGTCCTAGAGGGATTTCCATGATTGATGATCCCAGGAGTGCATTTACGTGTCCGTCGTCAACACTCACAGTTTTGGCCAAATCTGACCAGTTGCGTGGACAATTACTCACCGTTTTGGGGTCCCCAAGCGATTTCCATAATCGTTCGACCCCAAGGTGCGCTTACGTCTCGGTCGTCAACACTCACAGTTTTGGCCAATTCTGTCCCGTTTCGTGGACTATTACTCACTGTTTTGGGGTCCCCAAGCGATTTCCACAGTCATTCAACCCCAAGGTGCGCTTACGTGTCGGTCGTCAACACTCGCAGTTTTGGCCGATTCTGACCCGTTTCGTGGACTATTACTCACTATTTTGGGGTCCTGGAGTGATTTCCACGATTAACGAACCCCTGAGTGCGTTTACGTGTCGGTCATCAATAATCCTAGGTTTGTCCGATTCTGGGGTCTTTCATGGACTATCACTCGCCGTTTTGGGGTACCAAAATGCTTTCCATGGTTGTCGAACCCAGAGAGTGCTATGTGTTGGTCGTCAACACTCGTAGTTTGGATCGGTTCTTGCCCGTTTCTTGGACTATACTTAGTTTTGGGGTCCCGAAGTGATTTCAACGATTGTCGAACCTTGGGGTGCGTTTACGAGTGGTCATCAACAATCTCAATTTCGGCCAATTCTGGTCCGTTTCATGCACTATTACTCACCGTTTTGGGTCCCAGAGGGATTTCCATGATTGACGATCCCAGGAGTGCATTTACGTGTCCGTCGTCGACACTCAAAGTTTTGGCCAATTCTGACCCGTTTCATGGACTATTACTCACCGTTTTGGGGTCCCCAAGCGATTTCCACAGTCGTTCAACCCCAAGGTGCGCTTACGTGTCGGTCGTCAACACTCGTAGTTTTGGCCGATTCTGACCCGTTTCGTGGACTATTACTCACTATTTCGGGGTCCTGGAGTGATTTCCACGATTAATGAACCCCTGAGTGCGTTTACGTGTCGGTCATCAATAATCCTAGGTTTGTCCGATTCTGGGCTCTTTCATGGACTATTACTCACCATTTTAGGGTCCCAGAATGCTTTCCGTGGTTGTCGAACCCAAAGAGTGCTATGTGTTGGTCGTCAACACTCGTAGTTTGGGTCGGTTCTGGCCCGTTTCTTGGACTATACTTAGATTTGGGGTCCCTAAGTGATTTCCACGATTGTCGAACCTCGGGGTGCGTTTATGTGTGGTCATCGACACTCTCAATTTAGGCCAATTTTGGTCTGCTTCGTGCACTATTACTCACTGTTTTGGGTACCAGAGGGATTTCCATGATTGACGATCCCAGGAGTGCATTTACGTGTCCGTCATCAACACTCACAGTTTTGGCCAATTCTGACCCGTTTCGTGGACTATTACTCACCGTTTTGGGGTTCCCAAGCGATTTCCCAAGCGATTTCCCCAATCGTTCAACCCCAACGTGCGTTTACCTGTCGGTCGTCAACACTGGCAGTTTTGGCTAATTCTGACCCGTTTCGTGGACTATTACTCACTATTTTGGGGTCCTGGAGTGATTTCCACGATTAACGAACCCCTGAGTGCGTTTACGTGTCGGTCATCAATAATCCTAGGTTTGTCCGATTCTGGGCTTTTTCATGGACTATTACTCACCGTTTTGGGGTACCAAAATGCTTTCCATGGTTGTCGAACCCAGAGAGTGCTATGTGTTGGTCGTCAACCCTCGTAGTTTGGGTCGGTTCTCGCCCGTTTCTTGGACTATACTTAGTTTTGGGGTCCCGAAATGATTTCCACGATTGTCGAACCTTGGGGTGCGTTTACGTGTGGCCATCAACACTCTCAATTTCGGCCAATTCTGGCCCGTTTCGTGCACTATTACTCACCGTTTTGGGTCCTAGAGGGATTTCCATGATTGATGATCCCAGGAGTGCATTTACGTGTCCGTCGTCAACACTCACAGTTTTGGCCAAATCTGACCAGTTGCGTGGACAATTACTCACCGTTTTGGGGTCCCCAAGCGATTTCCATAATCGTTCGACCCCAAGGTGCGCTTACGTGTCGGTCGTCAACACTCACAGTTTTGGCCAATTCTGTCCCGTTTCGTGGACTATTACTCACTGTTTTGGGGTCCCCAACCGATTTCCACAGTCGTTCAACCCCAAGGTGCGCTTACGTGTCGGTCGTCAACACTCGCAGTTTTGGCCGATTCTGACCCGTTTCGTGGACTATTACTCACTATTTTGGGGTCCTGGAGTGATTTCCACGATTAACGAACCCCTGAGTGCGTTTACGTGTCGGTCATCAATAATCCTAGGTTTGTCCGATTCTTGGCTCTTTCGTGCACTATAACTCACCGTTTTGGGGTACCAAAATGCTTTCCATGGTTGTCGAACCCAGAGAGTGCTATGTGTTGGTCGTCAACACTCGTAGTTTCGGTCGGTTCTCGCCCGTTTCTTGGACTATACTTAGTTTTGGGGTCCCGAAGCGATTTCCACGATTGTCGAACCTTGGGGTGCATTTACGTGTGGTCATCAACACTCTCAATTTGGGCCAATTCTGGTCCGTTTCGTGCATTATTACTCACTGTTTTGGGTCCCAGAGGGATTTCCATGATTGACGATCCCAGGAGTGCATTTACGTGTCCGTCGTCAACACTCACAGTTTTGGCCAATTCTGACCCGTTTCGTGGACTATTACTCACCGTTTTGGGGTCCCCAAGCGATTTCCACAGTCGTTCAACCCCAAGGTGCGCTTACGTGTCGGTCGTCAACACTCGCAGTTTTGGCCGATTCTGACCCGTTTCGTGGACTATTACTCACTATTTTGGGGTCCTGGAGTGATTTCCACGATTAACGAACCCCTGAGTGCGTTTACATGTCGGTCATCAATAATCCTAGGTTTGTCCGATTCTGGGGTCTTTCATGGACTATCACTCGCCGTTTTGGGGTCCCAAAATGCTTTCCATGGTTGTCGAACCCAGAGAGTGCTATGTGTTGGTCGTCAACACTCGTAGTTTGGGTCGGTTCTTGCCCGTTTCTTGGACTATACTTAGTTTTGGGGTCCCGAAGTGATTTCAACGATTGTCGAACCTTGGGGTGCGTTTACGAGTGGTCATCAACAATCTCAATTTCGGCCAATTTTGGTCTGTTTCATGCACTATTACTCACCGTTTTGGGTCCCAGAGGGATTTCCATGATTGACGATCCCAGGAGTGCATTTACGTGTCCGTCGTCGACACTCAAAGTTTTGGCCAATTCTGACCTGTTTCATGGACTATTACTCACCGTTTTGGGGTCCCCAAGCGATTTCCACAGTCGTTCAACCCCAAGGTGCGCTTAAGTGTCGGTCGTCAACACTCGCAGTTTTGGCCGATTCTGACCCGTTTCGTGGAATATTACTCACTATTTCGGGGTCCTGGA
>NW_021279287.1:78792-88687 GCF_002162155.2 Triticum dicoccoides
ACCCGTTTCGTGGACTATTACTCACTATTTTGGGGTCCTGGAGTGATTTCCACGATTAACGAACCCCTGAGTGCGTTTGCATGTCAGTCATCAATAATCCTAGGTTTGTTCGATTCTGGGCTCTTTCATGGACTATTACTCACCGTTTTGGGGTCCCAAAACGCTTTCCATGGTTGTCGAACCCCAAGGACTGCTATGTGTTGGTCGTCAACACTCGTAGTTTAGGTCGGTTCTGGCCCGTTTCTTGGACTATACTTAGTTTTGGGGTCCCGAAGTGATTTCCACGATTGTCGATCCTTGGGGTGCGTTTACGTGTGGTCATCAACACTCTCAATTTCGGCCAATTCTGGTCCGTTTCATGCACTATTACTCACCGTTTTGGGCCCCAGAGCGATTTCCATGATTGACGATCCCAAGAGTGCATTTACGTGTCCGTCGTCAACACTCACAGTTTTGGCCAATTCTGTCCCGTTTCGTGGACTATTACTCACTGTTTTGGGGTCCCCAAGCGATTTCCATAGTCGTTCAACCCCAAGGTGCGCTTACGTGTCGGTCGTCAACACTCGCAGTTTTGGCCGATTCTGACCCGTTTCGTGAAATATTACTCACTATTTTGGGGTCCTGGAGTGATTGCCACGATTAACGAACCCCTGAGTGCGTTTACATGTCGGTCATCAATAATCCTAGGTTTGTCCGATTCTGGGGTCTTTCATGGACTATCACTCGCCGTTTTGGGGTCCCAAAATGCTTTCCATAATTGTCGAACCCAGAGAGTGCTATGTGTTGGTCGTCAACACTCGTAGTTTGGGTCGGTTCTTGCCCGTTTCTTGGACTATACTTAGTTTTGGGGTCCCGAAGTGATTTCAACGATTGTCGAACCTTGGGGTGCGTTTACGAGTGGTCATCAACAATCTCAATTTCGGCCAATTTTGGTCTGTTTCATGCACTATTACTCACCGTTTTGGGTCCCAGAGGGATTTCCATGATTGACGATCCCAGGAGTGCATTTACGTGTCCGTCGTCGACACTCAAAGTTTTGGCCAATTCTGACCTGTTTCATGGACTATTACTCACCGTTTTGGGGTCCCCAAGCGATTTCCACAGTCGTTCAACCCCAAGGTGCGCTTAAGTGTCGGTCGTCAACACTCGCAGTTTTGGCCGATTCTGACCCGTTTCGTGGAATATTACTCACTATTTCGGGGTCCTGGACTGATTTCCACGATTAACGAACCCCTGAGTGCGTTTACGTGTCGGTCATCAATAATCCTAGGTTTGTCCGATTCTGGGCTCTTTCATGGACTATTACTCACCGTTTTAGGGTCCCAGAATGCTTTCCGTGGTTGTCGAACCCAAAGAGTGCTATGTGTTGGTCGTCAACACTCGTAGTTTGGGTCGGTTCTGGCCCGTTTCTTGGACTATACTTAGATTTGGGGTCCCTAAGTGATTTCCACGATTGTCGAACCTCGGGGTGCGTTTATGTGTGGTCATCGACACTCTCAATTTAGGCCAATTTTGGTCTGCTTCGTGCACTATTACTCACTGTTTTGGGTACCAGAGGGATTTCCATGATTGACGATCCCAGGAGTGCATTTACGTGTCCGTCATCAACACTCACAGTTTTGGCCAATTCTGACCCGTTTCGTGGAATATTACTCACCGTTTTGGGGTTCCCAAGCGATTTCCCCAATCGTTCAACCCCAACGTGCGTTTACCTGTCGGTCGTCAACACTGGCAGTTTTGGCTAATTCTGACCCGTTTCGTGGACTATTACTCACTATTTTGGGGTCCTGCAGTGATTTCCATGATTAACGAACCCCTGAGTGCGTTTACGTGTCGGTCATCAATAATCCTAGGTTTGTCCGATTCTGGGCTTTTTCATGGACTATTACTCACCGTTTTGGGGTACCAAAATGCTTTCCATGGTTGTCGAACCCAGAGAGTGCTATGTGTTGGTCGTCAACCCTCGTAGTTTGGGTCGGTTCTCGCCCGTTTCTTGGACTATACTTAGTTTTGGGGTCCCGAAATGATTTCCACGATTGTCGAACCTTGGGGTGCGTTTACGTGTGGCCATCAACACTCTCAATTTCGGCCAATTCTGGCCCGTTTCGTGCACTATTACTCACCGTTTTGGGTCCTAGAGGGATTTCCATGATTGATGATCCCAGGAGTGCATTTACGTGTCCGTCGTCAACACTCACAGTTTTGGCCAAATCTGACCAGTTGCGTGGACAATTACTCACCGTTTTGGGGTCCCCAAGCGATTTCCATAATCGCTCGACCCCAAGGTGCGCTTACGTGTCGGTCGTCAACACTCACAGTTTTGGCCAATTCTGTCCCGTTTCGTGGACTATTACTCACTGTTTTGGGGTCCCCAAGCGATTTCCACAGTCGTTCAACCCCAAGGTGTGCTTACGTGTCGGTCGTCAACACTCGCAGTTTTGGCCGATTCTGACCCGTTTCGTGGACTATTACTCACTATTCTGGGGTCCTGGAGTGATTTCCACGATTAACGAACCCCTGAGTGCGTTTACGTGTCGGTCATCAATAATCCTAGGTTTGTCCGATTCTTGGCTCTTTCGTGAACTATTACTCACCGTTTTGGGGTACCAAAATGCTTTCCATGGTTGTCGAACCCAGAGAGTGCTATGTGTTGGTCGTCAACACTCGTAGTTTGGGTCGGTTCTCGCCCGTTTCTTGGACTATACTTAGTTTTGGGGTCCCGAAGCGATTTCCACGATTGTCGAACCTTGGGGTGAATTTACGTGTGGTCATCAACACTCTCAATTTCGGCCAATTCTGGTCCGTTTCGTGCATTATTACTCACTATTTTGGGTCCCAGAGGGATTTCCATGATTGACGATCCCAGGAGTGCATTTACGTGTCCGTCGTCAACACTCACAGTTTTGGCCAATTCTGACCCGTTTCGTGGACTATTACTCACCGTTTTGGGGTCCCCAAGCGATTTCCACAGTCGTTCAACCCCAAGGTGCGCTTACGTGTCGGTCGTCAACACTCGCAGTTTTGGCCGATTCTGACCCGTTTCGTGGACTATTACTCACTATTTTGGGGTCCTGGAGTGATTTCCACGATTAACGAACCCCTGAGTGCGTTTGCATGTCAGTCATCAATAATCCTAGGTTTGTTCGATTCTGGGCTCTTTCATGGACTATTACTCACCGTTTTGGGGTCCCAAAACGCTTTCCATGGTTGTCGAACCCCAAGGACTGCTATGTGTTGGTCGTCAACACTCGTAGTTTAGGTCGGTTCTGGCCCGTTTCTTGGACTATACTTAGTTTTGGGGTCCCGAAGTGATTTCCACGATTGTCGATCCTTGGGGTGCGTTTACGTGTGGTCATCAACACTCTCAATTTCGGCCAATTCTGGTCCGTTTCATGCACTATTACTCACCGTTTTGGGCCCCAGAGCGATTTCCATGATTGACGATCCCAAGAGTGCATTTACGTGTCCGTCGTCAACACTCACAGTTTTGGCCAATTCTGTCCCGTTTCGTGGACTATTACTCACTGTTTTGGGGTCCCCAAGCGATTTCCATAGTCGTTCAACCCCAAGGTGCGCTTACGTGTCGGTCGTCAACACTCGCAGTTTTGGCCGATTCTGACCCGTTTCGTGAAATATTACTCACTATTTTGGGGTCCTGGAGTGATTGCCACGATTAACGAACCCCTGAGTGCGTTTACATGTCGGTCATCAATAATCCTAGGTTTGTCCGATTCTGGGGTCTTTCATGGACTATCACTCGCCGTTTTGGGGTCCCAAAATGCTTTCCATAATTGTCGAACCCAGAGAGTGCTATGTGTTGGTCGTCAACACTCGTAGTTTGGGTCGGTTCTTGCCCGTTTCTTGGACTATACTTAGTTTTGGGGTCCCGAAGTGATTTCAACGATTGTCGAACCTTGGGGTGCGTTTACGAGTGGTCATCAACAATCTCAATTTCGGCCAATTTTGGTCTGTTTCATGCACTATTACTCACCGTTTTGGGTCCCAGAGGGATTTCCATGATTGACGATCCCAGGAGTGCATTTACGTGTCCGTCGTCGACACTCAAAGTTTTGGCCAATTCTGACCTGTTTCATGGACTATTACTCACCGTTTTGGGGTCCCCAAGCGATTTCCACAGTCGTTCAACCCCAAGGTGCGCTTAAGTGTCGGTCGTCAACACTCGCAGTTTTGGCCGATTCTGACCCGTTTCGTGGAATATTACTCACTATTTCGGGGTCCTGGAGTGATTTCCACGATTAACGAACCCCTGAGTGCGTTTACGTGTCGGTCATCAATAATCCTAGGTTTGTCCGATTCTGGGCTCTTTCATGGACTATTACTCACCGTTTTAGGGTCCCAGAATGCTTTCCGTGGTTGTCGAACCCAAAGAGTGCTATGTGTTGGTCGTCAACACTCGTAGTTTGGGTCGGTTCTGGCCCGTTTCTTGGACTATACTTAGATTTGGGGTCCCTAAGTGATTTCCACGATTGTCGAACCTCGGGGTGCGTTTATGTGTGGTCATCGACACTCTCAATTTAGGCCAATTTTGGTCTGCTTCGTGCACTATTACTCACTGTTTTGGGTACCAGAGGGATTTCCATGATTGACGATCCCAGGAGTGCATTTACGTGTCCGTCATCAACACTCACAGTTTTGGCCAATTCTGACCCGTTTCGTGGACTATTACTCACTATTTTGGGGTCCTGGAGTGATTTCCACGATTAACGAACCCCTGAGTGCGTTTGCATGTCAGTCATCAATAATCCTAGGTTTGTTCGATTCTGGGCTCTTTCATGGACTATTACTCACCGTTTTGGGGTCCCAAAACGCTTTCCATGGTTGTCGAACCCCAAGGACTGCTATGTGTTGGTCGTCAACACTCGTAGTTTAGGTCGGTTCTGGCCCGTTTCTTGGACTATACTTAGTTTTGGGGTCCCGAAGTGATTTCCACGATTGTCGATCCTTGGGGTGCGTTTACGTGTGGTCATCAACACTCTCAATTTCGGCCAATTCTGGTCCGTTTCATGCACTATTACTCACCGTTTTGGGCCCCAGAGCGATTTCCATGATTGACGATCCCAAGAGTGCATTTACGTGTCCGTCGTCAACACTCACAGTTTTGGCCAATTCTGTCCCGTTTCGTGGACTATTACTCACTGTTTTGGGGTCCCCAAGCGATTTCCATAGTCGTTCAACCCCAAGGTGCGCTTACGTGTCGGTCGTCAACACTCGCAGTTTTGGCCGATTCTGACCCGTTTCGTGGACTATTACTCACTATTTTGGGGTCCTGGAGTGATTGCCACGATTAACGAACCCCTGAGTGCGTTTACATGTCGGTCATCAATAATCCTAGGTTTGTCCGATTCTGGGGTCTTTCATGGACTATCACTCGCCGTTTTGGGGTCCCAAAATGCTTTCCATAATTGTCGAACCCAGAGAGTGCTATGTGTTAGTCGTCAACACTCGTAGTTTGGGTCGGTTCTTGCCCGTTTCTTGGACTATACTTAGTTTTGGGGTCCCGAAGTGATTTCAACGATTGTCGAACCTTGGGGTGCGTTTACGAGTGGTCATCAACAATCTCAATTTCGGCCAATTCTGGTCCGTTTCATGCACTATTACTCACCGTTTTGGGTCCCAGAGGAATTTCCATGATTGACGATCCCAGGAGTGCACTTACGTGTCCGTCGTCGACACTCAAAGTTTTGGCCAATTCTGACCCGTTTCATGGATTATTACTCACCGTTTTGGGGTCCCCAAGCGATTTCCACAGTCGTTCAACCCCAAGGTGCGCTTACGTGTCGGTCGTCAACACTCGCAGTTTTGGCCGATTCTGACCCGTTTCGTGGACTATTACTCACTATTTCGGGGTCCTGGAGTGATTTCCACGCTTAACGAACCCCTCAGTGCGTTTACGTGTCGGTCATCAATAATCCTAGGTTTGTACGATTCTGGGCTCTTTCATGGACTATTACTCACCGTTTTAGGGTCCCAGAATGCTTTCCGTGGTTGTCGAACCCAAAGAGTGCTATGTGTTGGTCGTCAACACTCGTAGTTTGGGTCGGTTCTGGCCCGATTCTTGGACTATACTTAGATTTGGGGTGCCTAAGTGATTTCCACGATTGTCGAACCTCGGGGTGCGTTTATGTGTGGTCATCGACACTCTCAATTTAGGCCAATTTTGGTCTACTTCGTGCACTATTACTCACTTTTTTGGGTACCAGAGGGATTTCCATGATTGACGATCCCAGGAGTGCATTTACGTGTCCGTCATCAACACTCACAGTTTTGGCCAATTCTGACCCGTTTCGTGGACTATTACTCACCGTTTTGGGGTTCCCAAGCGATTTCCCCAATCGTTAAACCCCAACGTGCGTTTACCTGTCGGTCGTCAACACTGGCAGTTTTGGCTAATTCTGACCCGTTTCGTGGACTATTACTCACTATTTTGGGGTCCTGGAGTGATTTCCACGATTAACGAACCCCTGAGTGCGTTTACGTGTCGGTCATCAATAATCCTAGGTTTGTCCGATTCTGGGCTTTTTCATGGACTATTACTCACCGTTTTGGGGTACCAAAATGCTTTCCATGGTTGTCGAACCCAGAGAGTGCTATGTGTTGGTCGTCAACCCTCGTAGTTTGGGTCGGTTCTCGCCCGTTTCTTGGACTATACTTAGTTTTGGGGTCCCGAAATGATTTCCACGATTGTCGAACCTTGGGGTGCATTACGTGTGGCCATCAACGCTCTCAATTTCGGCCAATTCTGGCCCGTTTCGTGCACTATTACTCACCGTTTTGGGTCCTAGAGGGATTTCCATGATTGATGATCCCAGGAGTGCATTTACGTGTCCGTCGTCAACACTCACAGTTTTGGCCAAATCTGACCAGTTGCGTGGACAATTACTCACCGTTTTGGGGTCCCCAAGCGATTTCCATAATCGTTCGACCCCAAGGTGCGCTTACGTGTCGGTCGTCAACACTCACAGTTTTGGCCAATTCTGTCCCGTTTCGTGGACTATTACTCACTGTTTTGGGGTCCCCAAGCGATTTCCACAGTCGTTCAACCCCAAGGTGCGCTTACGTGTCGGTCGTCAACACTCGCAGTTTTGGCCGATTCTGACCCGTTTCGTGGACTATTACTCACTATTTTGGGGTCCTGGAGTGATTTCCACGATTAACGAACCCCTGAGTGCGTTTACGTGTCGGTCATCAATAATCCTAGGTTTGTCCGATTCTTGGCTCTTTCGTGCACTATTACTCACCGTTTTGTGGTACCAAAATGCTTTCCATGGTTGTCGAACCCAGAGAGTGCTATGTGTTGGTCGTCAACACTCGTAGTTTGGGTCGGTTCTCGCCCGTTTCTTGGACTATACTTAGTTTTGGGGTCCCGAAGTGATTTCCACGATTGTCGAACCTTGGGGTGCATTTACGTGTGGTCATCAACACTCTCAATTTCGGCCAATTCTGGTCCGTTTCGTGCATTATTACTCACTGTTTTGGGTCCCAGAGGGATTTCCATGATTGACGATCCCAGGAGTGCATTTACGTGTCCGTCGTCAACACTCATAGTTTTGGCCAATTCTGACCCGTTTCGTGGACTATTACTCACTATTTTGGGGTCCTGGAGTGATTTCCACGATTAACGAACCCCTGAGTGCGTTTACGTGTCAGTCATCAATAATCCTAGGTTTGTTCGATTCTGGGCTCTTTCATGGACTATTACTCACCGTTTTGCGGTCCCAAAACGCTTTCCATGGTTGTCGAACCCCAAGGAGTGCTATGTGTTGGTCGTCAACACTCGTAGTTTAGGTCGGTTCTGGCCCGTTTCTTGGACTATACTTAGTTTTGGGGTCCCGAAGTGATTTCAACGATTGTCGAACCTTGGGGTGCGTTTACGAGTGGTCATCAACAATCTCAATTTCGGCCAATTCTGGTCCGTTTCATGCACTATTACTCACCGTTTTGGGTCCCAGAGGAATTTCCATGATTGACGATCCCAGGAGTGCATTTACGTGTCCGTCGTCGACACTCAAAGTTTTGGCCAATTCTGACCCGTTTCATGGACTATTACTCACCGTTTTGGGGTCCCCAAGCGATTTCCACAGTCGTTCAACCCCAAGGTGCGCTTACGTGTCGGTCGTCAACACTCGGAGTTTTGGCCGATTCTGACCCGTTTCGTGGACTATTACTCACTATTTTGGGGTCCTGGAGTGATTTCCCCGATTAACGAACCCCTGAGTGCGTTTACGTGTCGGTCATCAATAATCCTAGGTTTGTCCGATTCTGGGGTCTTTCATGGACTATCACTCGCCGTTTTGGGGTCCCAAAATGCTTTCCATGGTTGTCGAACCCAGAGAGTGCTATGTGTTGGTCGTCAACACTCGTAGTTTGGGTCGGTTCTGGCCCGTTTCTTGGACTATACTTAGTTTTGGGGTCCCGAAGTGATTTCCACGATTGTCGAACCTTGGGGTGCGTTTACGAGTGGTCATCAACAATCTCAATTTCGGCCAATTCTGGTCCGTTTCATGCACTATTACTCACCGTTTTGGGTCCCAGAGGGATTTCCATGATTGACGATCCCAGGAGTGCATTTACGTGTCCGTCGTCAACACTCAAAGTTTTGGCCAATTCTGACCCGTTTCATGGACTATTACTCACTGTTTTGGGGTCCCCAAGTGATTTCCACAGTCGTTCAACCCCAAGGTGCGCTTACGTGTCGGTCGTCAACACTAGCAGTTTTGGCCGATTCTGACCCGTTTCGTGGACTATGACTCACCATTTTGGGGTCCTAGAGTGATTTCCACGATTAACGAACCCCTGAGTGTGTTTACGTGTCAGTCATCAATAATCCTATGTCTGTCCGATTCTGGGCTCTTTCATGGACTATTACTCACCGTTTTGGGGTCCCAAAACGCATTCCATGGTTGTCGAACCCCAAGGAGTGCTATGTGTTGGTCGTCAACACTCGTAGTTTTGGTCGGTTCTGGCCCGTTTCTTGGACTATACTTAGTTTTGGGGTCCCGAAGTGATTTCCACGATTGTCGATCCTCGGGTTGCGTTTACGTGTGGTCATCAACACTCTCAATTTCGGCCAATTCTGGTCCGTTTCACGCACTATTACACACCGTTTTGGGCCCCAGAGCGATTTCCATGATTGACGATCCCAGGAGTGCATTTACGTGTCCGTCGTCAACACTCACAGTTTTGGCCAATTCTGTCCCGTTTCGTGGACTATTACTCACTGTTTTGGGGTCCCCAAGCGATTTCCACAGTCATTCAACCCCAAGGTGCGCTTACGTGTCGGTCGTCAACACTCGCAGTTTTGGCCGATTCTGACCCGTCTCGTGAACTATTACTCACTATTTTGGGGTCCTAGAGTGATTTCCACGATTAACGAACCCCTGAGTGTGTTTACGTGTCGGTCATCAATAATCCTAGGTTTGTCCGATTCTGGGGTCTTTCATGGACTATCACTCGCCGTTTTGGGGTCCCAAAATGCTTTCCATGGTTGTCGAACCCAGAGAGTGCTATGTGTTGGTCGTCAACACTCGTAGTTTGGGTCGGTTCTGGCACGTTTCTTGGACTATACTTAGTTTTGGGGTCCCGAAGTGATTTCAACGATTGTCGAACCTTGGGGTGCGTTTACGAGTGGTCATCAACAATCTCAATTTCGGCCAATTCTGGTCCGTTTCATGCACTATTACTCACCGTTTTGGGTCCCAGAGGAATTTCCATGATTGACGATCCCAGGAGTGCATTTACGTGTCCGTCGTCGACACTCAAAGTTTTGGCCAATTCTGACCCGTTTCATGGACTATTACTCACCGTTTTGGGGTCCCCAAGCGATTTCCACAGTCGTTCAACCCCAAGGTGCGCTTACGTGTCGGTCGTCAACACT
>NW_021279287.1:88697-109109 GCF_002162155.2 Triticum dicoccoides
CGTTTCTTGGACTATACTTAGTTTTGGGGTCCCGAAGTGATTTCCACGATTGTCGATCCTCGGGGTGCGTTTACGTGTGGTCATCAACACTCTCAATTTCGGCCAATTCTGGTTCGTTTCGTGCACTATTACTCACCGTTTTGGGTCCCAGAGTGATTTCCATGATTGACGATCCCAGGTGTGCATTTACGTGTCCGTCATCAACACTCACAGTTTTGGCCAATTCTGTCCCGTTTCGTGGACTATTACTCACTGTTTTGGGGTCCCCAAGCGATTTCCACAGTCGTTCAACCCCAAGGTGCGCTTACGTATCGGTCGTCAACACTAGCAGTTTTGGCCGATTCTGACCCATTTCGTGGACTATGACTCACCATTTTGGGGTCCTAGAGTGATTTCCACGATTAACGAACCCCTGAGTGTGTTTACGTGTCAGTCATCAATAATCCTAGGTCTATCCGATTCTGGGCTCTTTCATGGACTATTACTCACCGTTTTGGGGTCCCAAAACGCATTCCATGGTTGTCGAACCCCAAGGAGTGCTATGTGTTGGTCGTCAACACTCGTAGTTTAGGTCGGTTCTGGCCCGTTTCTTGGACTATACTTAGTTTTGGGGTCCCGAAGTGATTTCCATGATTGTCGATCCTCGGGTTGCGTTTACGTGTGGTCATCAACACTCTCAATTTCGGCCAATTCTGGTCCGTTTCATGCACTATTACACACCGTTTTGGGCCCCAGAGCGATTTCCATGATTGACGATCCCAGGAGTGCATTTACTTGTCCGTCGTCAACACTCACGGTTTTGGCCAATTCTGTCCCGTTTCGTGGACTATTACTCACTGTTTTGGGGTCCCCAAGCGATTTCCATAGTCGTTCAACCCCAAGGTGCGCTTACGTGTCGGTCGTCAACACTAGCAGTTTTGGCCGATTCTGACCCGTTTCGTGGACTATGACTCACCATTTTGGGGTCCTAGAGTGATTTCCACGATTAACGAACCCCTGAGTGTGTTTACGTGTCAGTCATCAATAATCCTAGGTTTGTCCGCTTCTGGGCTCTTTCATGGACTATTACTCACCGTTTTGGGATCCCAAAACACTTTCCATGGTTGTCGAACCCCAAGGAGTGCTATGTGTTGGTCGTCAACACTCGTAGTTTGGGTCGGTTCTGGCACGTTTCTTGGACTATACTTAGTTTTGGGGTCCCGAAGTGATTTCCACGATTGTCGATCCTCGGGGTGCGTTTACGTGTGGTCATCAACACTCTCAATTTCGGCCAATTGTGGTTCGTTTCGTGCACTATTACTCACCGTTTTGGGTCCCAGAGTGATTTCCATGATTGACGATCCCAGGTGTGCATTTACGTGTCCGTCATCAACACTCACAGTTTTGGCCAATTCTGTCCCGTTTCGTGGACTATTACTCACTGTTTTGGGGTCCCCAAGCGATTTCCACAGTCGTTCAACCCCAAGGTGCGCTTACGTGTCGGTCATCAACACTAGCAGTTTTGGCCGATTCTGACCCGTTTCGTGGACTATGACTCACCATTTTGGGGTCCTAGAGTGATTTCCACGATTAACGAACCACTGAGTGTGTTTACGTGTTAGTCATCAATAATCCTAGGTTTGTCCGATTCTGGGCTCTTTCATGGACTATTACTCACCGTTTTGGGGTCCCAAAACACTTTCCATGGTTGTCGAACCCCAAGGAGTGCTATTTGTTGGTCGTCAACACTCGTAGTTTGGGTCGGTTCTGGCACGTTTCTTGGACTATACTTAGTTTTGGGGTCCCGAGGTGATTTCCACGATTGTCGATCCTCGGGGTGCCTTTATGTGTGGTCATCAACACTCTCAATTTCGGCCAATTCTGGTTCGTTTCGTGCACTATTACTCACCGTTTTGGGTCCCAGAGTGATTTCCATGATTGACGATCCCAGGTGTGCATTTACGTGTCCGTCATCAACACTCACAGTTTTGGCCAATTCTGTCCCGTTTCGTGGACTATTACTCACTGTTTTGGGGTCCCCAAGCGATTTCCACAGTCGTTCAACCCCAAGGTGCGCTTACGTATCGGTCGTCAAAACTAGCAGTTTTGGCCGATTCTGACCCGTTTCGTGGACTATGACTCACCATTTTGGGGTCCTAGAGTGATTTCCACGATTAACGAACCCCTGAGTGTGTTTACGTGTCGGTCATCAATAATCCTAGGTTTGTCCGATTCTGGGGTCTTTCATGGACTATCACTCGCCGTTTTGGGGTCCCAAAATGCTTTCCATGGTTGTCGAACCCAGAGAGTGCTATGTGTTGGTCGTCAACACTCGTAGTTTGGGTCGGTTCTGGCACGTTTCTTGGACTATACTTAGTTTTGGGGTCCCGAAGTGATTTCAACGATTGTCGAACCTTGGGGTGCGTTTACGAGTGGTCATCAACAATCTCAATTTCGGCCAATTCTGGTCCGTTTCATGCACTATTACTCACCGTTTTGGGTCCCAGAGGAATTTCCATGATTGACGATCCCAGGAGTGCATTTACGTGTCCGTCGTCGACACTCAAAGTTTTGGCCAATTCTGACCCGTTTCATGGACTATTACTCACCGTTTTGGGGTCCCCAAGCGATTTCCACAGTCGTTCAACCCCAAGGTGCGCTTACGTGTCGGTCGTCAACACTAGCAGTTTTGGCCGATTCTGACCCGTTTCGTGGACTATTACTCACCATTTTGGGGTCCTAGAGTGATTTCCACGATTAACGAACCACTGAGTGTGTTTACGTGTTAGTCATCAATAATCCTAGGTTTGTCCGATTCTGGGGTCTTTCATGGACCATCACTCACCGTTTTGGGGTCCCAAAACACTTTCCATGGTTGTCGAACCCCAAGGAGTGCTATTTGTTGGTCGTCAACACTCGTAGTTTGGGTCGGTTCTGGCACGTTTCTTGGACTATACTTAGTTTTGGGGTCCCGAAGTGATTTCCACGATTGTCGATCCTCGGGGTGCGTTTACGTGTGGTCATCAACACTCTCAATTTCGGCCAATTCTGGTTCGTTTCGTGCACTATTACTCACCGTTTTGGGTCCCAGAGTGATTTCCATGATTGACGATCCCAGGTGTGCATTTACGTGTCCGTCATCAACACTCACAGTTTTGGCCAATTCTGTCCCGTTTCGTGGACTATTACTCACTGTTTTGGGGTCCCCAAGCGATTTCCACAGTCGTTCAACCCCAAGGTGCGCTTACGTATCGGTCGTCAACACTAGCAGTTTTGGCCGATTCTGACCCATTTCGTGGACTATGACTCACCATTTTGGGGTCCTAGAGTGATTTCCACGATTAACGAACCCCTGAGTGTGTTTACGTGTCAGTCATCAATAATCCTAGGTCTGTCCGATTCTGGGCTCTTTCATGGACTATTACTCACCGTTTTGGGGTCCCAAAACGCATTCCATGGTTGTCGAACCCCAAGGAGTGCTATGTGTTGGTCGTCAACACTCGTAGTTTAGGTCGGTTCTGGCCCGTTTCTTGGACTATACTTAGTTTTGGGGTCCCGAAGTGATTTCCATGATTGTCGATCCTCGGGTTGCGTTTACGTGTGGTCATCAACACTCTCAATTTCGGCCAATTCTGGTCCGTTTCATGCACTATTACACACCGTTTTGGGCCCCAGAGCGATTTCCATGATTGACGATCCCAGGAGTGCATTTACTTGTCCGTCGTCAACACTCACAGTTTTGGCCAATTCTGTCCCGTTTCGTGGACTATTACTCACTGTTTTGGGGTCCCCAAGCGATTTCCATAGTCGTTCAACCCCAAGGTGCGCTTACGTGTCGGTCGTCAACACTAGCAGTTTTGGCCGATTCTGACCCGTTTCGTGGACTATGACTCACCATTTTGGGGTCCTAGAGTGATTTCCACGATTAACGAACCCCTGAGTGTGTTTACGTGTCAGTCATCAATAATCCTAGGTTTGTCCGCTTCTGGGCTCTTTCATGGACTATTACTCACCGTTTTGGGATCCCAAAACACTTTCCATGGTTGTCGAACCCCAAGGAGTGCTATGTGTTGGTCGTCAACACTCGTAGTTTGGGTCGGTTCTGGCACGTTTCTTGGACTATACTTAGTTTTGGGGTCCCGAAGTGATTTCCACGATTGTCGATCCTCGGGGTGCGTTTACGTGTGGTCATCAACACTCTCAATTTCGGCCAATTGTGGTTCGTTTCGTGCACTATTACTCACCGTTTTGGGTCCCAGAGTGATTTCCATGATTGACGATCCCAGGTGTGCATTTACGTGTCCGTCATCAACACTCACAGTTTTGGCCAATTCTGTCCCGTTTCGTGGACTATTACTCACTGTTTTGGGGTCCCCAAGCGATTTCCACAGTCGTTCAACCCCAAGGTGCGCTTACGTGTCGGTCATCAACACTAGCAGTTTTGGCCGATTCTGACCCGTTTCGTGGACTATGACTCACCATTTTGGGGTCCTAGAGTGATTTCCACGATTAACGAACCACTGAGTGTGTTTACGTGTTAGTCATCAATAATCCTAGGTTTGTCCGATTCTGGGCTCTTTCATGGACTATTACTCACCGTTTTGGGGTCCCAAAACACTTTCCATGGTTGTCGAACCCCAAGGAGTGCTATTTGTTGGTCGTCAACACTCGTAGTTTGGGTCGGTTCTGGCACGTTTCTTGGACTATACTTAGTTTTGGGGTCCCGAAGTGATTTCCACGATTGTCGATCCTCGGGGTGCGTTTACGTGTGGTCATCAACACTCTCAATTTCGGCCAATTCTGGTTCGTTTCGTGCACTATTACTCACCGTTTTGGGTCCCAGAGTGATTTCCATGATTGACGATCCCAGGTGTGCATTTACGTGTCCGTCATCAACACTCACAGTTTTGGCCAATTCTGTCCCGTTTCGTGGACTATTACTCACTGTTTTGGGGTCCCCAAGCGATTTCCACAGTCGTTCAACCCCAAGGTGCGCTTACGTATCGGTCGTCAAAACTAGCAGTTTTGGCCGATTCTGACCCGTTTCGTGGACTATGACTCACCATTTTGGGGTCCTAGAGTGATTTCCACGATTAACGAACCCCTGAGTGTGTTTACGTGTCAGTCATCAATAATCCTAGGTTTGTCCGATTCTGGGCTCTTTCATGGACTATTACTCACCGTTTTGGGGTCCCAAAACACTTTCCATGGTTGTCGAACCCCAAGGAGTGCTATGTGTTGGTCGTCAACACTCGTAGTTTGGGTCGGTTCTGGCCCGTTTCTTGGACTATACTTAGTTTTGGGGTCCCGAAGTGATTTCCACGATTGTCGATCCTCGGGGTGCGTTTACGTGTGGTCATCAACACTCTCAATTTCGGCCAATTCTGGTTCATTTCGTGCACTATTACTCACCGTTTTGGGCCCCAGAGCGATTTCCATGATTGACGATCCCAGGTGTGCATTTACGTGTCCGTCATCAACACTCACAGTTTTGGCCAATTCTGTCCCGTTTCGTGGACTATTACTCACTGTTTTGGGGTCCCCAAGCGATTTCCACAGTCGTTCAACCCCAAGGTGCGCTTACGTATCGATCGTCAACACTAGCAGTTTTGGCCGATTCTGACCCGTTTCGTGGACTATGACTCACCATTTTGGGGTCCTAGAGTGATTTCCACGATTAACGAACCCCTGAGTGTGTTTACGTGTCAGTCATCAATAATCCTAGGTTTGTCCGATTCTGGGCTCTTTCATGGACTATTACTCACCGTTTTGGGGTCCCAAAACACTTTCCATGGTTGTCGAACCCCAAGGAGTGCTATGTGTTGGTCGTCAACACTCGTAGTTTGGGTCGGTTCTGGCCCGTTTCTTGGACTATACTTAGTTTTGGGGTCCCGAAGTGATTTCCACGATTGTCGATCCTCGGGGTGCGTTTACGTGTGGTCATCAACACTCTCAATTTCGGCCAATTCTGGTTCGTTTCGTGCACTATTACTCACCATTTTGGGCCCCAGAACGATTTCCATGATTGACGATCCCAGGTGTGCATTTACGTGTCCGTCATCAACACTCACAGTTTTGGCCAATTCTGTCCCGTTTCGTGGACTATTACTCACTGTTTTGGGGTCCCCAACCGATTTCCACAGTCGTTCAACCCCAAGGTGCGCTTACGTATCGGTCGTCAACACTAGCAGTTTTGGCCGATTCTGACCCGTTTCGTGGACTATGACTCACCATTTTGGGGTCCTAGAGTGATTTCCACGATTAACGAACCCCTGAGTGTGTTTACGTGTCAGTCATCAATAATCCTAGGTTTGTCCGATTCTGGGCTCTTTCATGGACTATTACTCACCGTTTTGGGGTCCCAAAACACTTTCCATGGTTGTCGAACCCCAAGGAGTGCTATGTGTTGGTCGTCAACACTCGTAGTTTGGGTCGGTTCTGGCCCGTTTCTTGGACTATACTTAGTTTTGGGGTCCCGAAGTGATTTCCACGATTGTCGATCCTCGGGGTGCGTTTACGTGTGGTCATCAACACTCTCAATTTCGGCCAATTCTGGTTCGTTTCGTGCACTATTACTCACCGTTTTGGGCCCCAGAGCGATTTCCATGATTGACGATCCCAGGTGTGCATTTACGTGTCCGTCATCAACACTCACAGTTTTGGCCAATTCTATCCCGTTTCGTGGACTATTACTCACTGTTTTGGGGTCCCCAAGCGATTTCCACAGTCGTTCAACCCCAAGGTGCGCTTATGTATCGGTCGTCAAAACTAGCAGTTTTGGCCGATTCTGACCCGTTTCGTGGACTATGACTCACCATTTTGGGGTCCTAGAGTGATTTCCACGATTAACGAACCCCTGAGTGTGTTTACGTGTCAGTCATCAATAATCCTAGGTTTGTCCGATTCTGGGCTCTTTCATGGACTATTACTCACCGTTTTGGGGTCCCAAAACACTTTCCATGGTTGTCGAACCCCAAGGAGTGCTATGTGTTGGTCGTGAACACTCGTAGTTTGGGTCGGTTCTGGCCCGTTTCTTGGACTATACTTAGTTTTGGGGTCCCGAAGTGATTTCCACGATTGTCGATCCTCGGGGTGCGTTTACGTGTGGTCATCAACACTCTCAATTTCGGCCAATTCTGGTTCATTTCGTGCACTATTACTCACCGTTTTGGGCCCCAGAGCGATTTCCATGATTGACGATCCCAGGTGTGCATTTACGTGTCCGTCATCAACACTCACAGTTTTGGCCAATTCTGTCCCGTTTCGTGGACTATTACTCACTGTTTTGGGGTCCCCAAGCGATTTCCACAGTCGTTCAACCCCAAGGTGCGCTTACGTATCGGTCGTCAACACTAGCAGTTTTGGCCGATTCTGACCCGTTTCGTGGACTATGACTCACCATTTTGGGGTCCTAGAGTGATTTCCACGATTAACGAACCCCTGAGTGTGTTTACGTGTCAGTCATCAATAATCCTAGGTTTGTCCGATTCTGGGCTCTTTCATGGACTATTACTCACCGTTTTGGGGTCCCAAAACACTTTCCATGGTTGTCGAACCCCAAGGAGTGCTATGTGTTGGTCGTCAACACTCGTAGTTTGGGTCGGTTCTGGCCCGTTTCTTGGACTATACTTAGTTTTGGGGTCCCGAAGTGATTTCCATGATTGTCGATCCTCGGGGTGCGTTTACGTGTGGTCATCAACACTCTCAATTTCGGCCAATTCTGGTTCGTTTCGTGCACTATTACTCACCGTTTTGGGTCCCAGAGTGATTTCCATGATTGACGATCCCAGGTGTGCATTTACGTGTCCGTCATCAACACTCACAGTTTTGGCCAATTCTGTCCCGTTTCGTGGACTATTACTCACTGTTTTGGGGTCCCCAAGCGATTTCCACAGTCGTTCAACCCCAAGGTGCGCTTACGTATCGGTCGTCAACACTAGCAGTTTTGGCCGATTCTGACCCATTTCGTGGACTATGACTCACCATTTTGGGGTCCTAGAGTGATTTCCACGATTAATGAACCCCTGAGTGTGTTTACGTGTCAGTCATCAATAATCCTAGGTTTGTCCGATTCTGGGCTCTTTCATGGACTATTACTCACCGTTTTGGGGTCCCAAAACACTTTCCATGGTTGTCGAACCCCAAGGAGTGCTATGTGTTGGTCGTCAACACTCGTAGTTTGGGTCGGTTCTGGCCCGTTTCTTGGACTATACTTAGTTTTGGGGTCCCGAAGTGATTTCCACGATTGTCGAACCTCGGGGTGCGTTTACGTGTGGTCATCAACACTCTCAATTTCGGCCAATTCTGGTTCGTTTCGTGCACTATTACTCACCGTTTTGGGTCCCAGAGTGATTTCCATGATTGACGATCCCAGGAGTGCATTTACGTGTCCGTCGTCAACACTCACAGTTTTGGCCAATTTTGTCCCGTTTCGTGGACTATTACTCACTGTTTTGGGGTCCCCAAGCGATTTCCACAGTCGTTCAACCCCAAGGTGCGCTTACGTGTCGGTCGTCAACACTAGCAGTTTTGGCCGATTCTGACCCGTTTCGTGGACTATGACTCACCATTTTGGGGTCCTAGAGTGATTTCCACGATTAACGAACCCCTGAGTGTGTTTACGTGTCAGTCATCAATAATCCTATGTCTGTCCGATTCTGGGCTCTTTCATGGACTATTACTCACCGTTTTGGGGTCCCAAAACGCTTTCCATGGTTGTCGAAACCCAAGGAGTGCTATGTGTTGGTCGTCAACACTCGTAGTTTAGGTCGGTTCTGGCCCGTTTCTTGGACTATACTTAGTTTTGGGGTCCCGAAGTGATTTCCACGATTGTCGATCCTCGGGGTGCGTTTACGTGTGGTCATCAACACTCTCAATTTCGGCCAATTCTGGTTCGTTTCGTGCACTATTACTCACCGTTTTGGGTCCCAGAGTGATTTCCATGATTGACGATCCCAGGTGTGCATTTACGTGTCCGTCATCAACACTCACAGTTTTGGCCAATTCTGTCCCGTTTCGTGGACTATTACTCACTGTTTTGGGGTCCCCAAGCGATTTCCACAGTCGTTCAACCCCAAGGTGCGCTTACGTGTCGGTCGTCAACACTAACAGTTTTGGCCGATTCTGACCCGTTTCGTGGACTATGACTCACCATTTTGGGGTCCTAGAGTGATTTCCACGATTAACGAACCCCTGAGTGTGTTTACGTGTCAGTCATCAATAATCCTAGGTTTGTCCGATTCTGGGCTCTTTCATGGACTATTACTCACCGTTTTGGTGTCCCAAAACACTTTCCATGGTTGTCGAACCCCAAGGAGTGCTATGTGTTGGTCGTCAACACTCGTAGTTTGGGTCGGTTCTGGCACGTTTCTTGGACTATACTTAGTTTTGGGGTCCCGAAGTGATTTCCACGATTGTCGATCCTCGGGGTGCGTTTACGTGTGGTCATCAACACTCTCAATTTCGGCCAATTCTGGTTCGTTTTGTGCACTATTACTCACCGTTTTGGGTCCCAGAGTGATTTCCATGATTGACGATCCCAGGTGTGCATTTACGTGTCCGTCATCAACACTCACAGTTTTGGCCAATTCTGTCCCGTTTCGTGGACTATTACTCACTGTTTTGGGGTCCCCAAGCGATTTCCACAGTCGTTCAACCCCAAGGTGCGCTTACGTGTCGGTCGTCAACACTAGCAGTTTTGGCCGATTCTGACCCGTTTCGTGGACTATGACTCACCATTTTGGGGTCCTAGAGTGATTTCCACGATTAACGAACCCCTGAGTGTGTTTACGTGTCAGTCATCAATAATCCTAGGTTTGTCCGATTCTGGGCTCTTTCATGGACTATTACTCACCGTTTTGGGGTCCCAAAACACTTTCCATGGTTGTCGAACCCCAAGGAGTGCTATGTGTTGGTCGTCAACACTCGTAGTTTGGGTCGGTTCTGGCCCGTTTCTTGGACTATACTTAGTTTTGGGGTCCCGAAGTGATTTCCACGATTGTCGATCCTCGGGGTGCGTTTGCGTGTGGTCATCAACACTCTCAATTTCGGCCAATTCTGGTTCGTTTCGTGCACTATTACTCACCGTTTTGGGTCCCAGAGTGATTTCCATTATTGACGATCCCAGGTGTGCATTTACGTGTCCGTCATCAACATTCACAGTTTTGGCCAATTCTGTCCCGTTTCGTGGACTATTACTCACTGTTTTGGGGTCCCCAAGCGATTTCCACAGTCGTTCAACCCCAAGGTGCGCTTACGTATCGGTCGTCAACACTAGCAGTTTTGGCCGATTCTGACCCGTTCCGTGGACTATGACTCACTATTTTGGGGTCCTAGAGTGATTTCCACGATTAACGAACCCCTGAGTGTGTTTACGTGTCAGTCATCAATAATCCTAGGTTTGTCCGATTCTGGGCTCTTTCATGGACTATTACTCACCGTTTTGGGGTCCCAAAACACTTTCCATGGTTGTCGAACCCCAAGGAGTGCTATGTGTTGGTCGTCAACACTCGTAGTTTGGGTCGGTTCTGGCCCGTTTCTTGGACTATACTTAGTTTTGGGGTCCCGAAGTGATTTCCACGATTGTCGAACCTCGGGGTGCGTTTACGTGTGGTCATCAACACTCTCAATTTCGGCCAATTCTGGTTCGTTTCGTGCACTATTACTCACCGTTTTGGGTCCCAGAGTGATTTCCATGATTGACGATCCCAGGAGTGCATTTACGTGTCCGTCGTCAACACTCACAGTTTTGGCCAATTTTGTCCCGTTTCGTGGACTATTACTCACTGTTTTGGGGTCCCCTAGCGATTTCCACAGTCGTTCAACCCCAAGGTGCGCTTACGTGTCGGTCGTCAACACTCGCAGTTTTGGCCGATTCTGACCCGTTTCGTGGACTATGACTCACCATTTTGGGGTCCTAGAGTGATTTCCACGATTAACGAACCCCTGAGTGTGTTTACGTGTCAGTCATCAATAATCCTAGGTTTGTCCGATTCTGGGCTCTTTCATGGACTATTACTCACCGTTTTGGGGTCCCAAAACACTTTCCATGGTTGTCGAACCCCAAGGAGTGCTATGTGTTGGTCGTCAACACTCGTAGTTTGGGTCGGTTTTGGCCCGTTTCTTGGACTATACTTAGTTTTGGGGTCCCGAAGTGATTTCCACGATTGTCGATCCTCGGGGTGCGTTTACGTGTGGTCATCAACACTCTCAATTTCGGCCAATTCTGGTTCGTTTCGTGCACTATTACTCACCGTTTTGGGCCCCAGAGCAATTTCCATGATTGACGATCCCAGGTGTGCATTTACGTGT
Source organism: Triticum dicoccoides (assembly GCF_002162155.2). Taxonomy (NCBI): domain Eukaryota; kingdom Viridiplantae; phylum Streptophyta; class Magnoliopsida; order Poales; family Poaceae; genus Triticum; species Triticum dicoccoides. The sequence continues at coordinate 99,987 of NW_021279287.1, forward strand.
CCGTCATCAACACTCACAGTTTTGGCCAATTCTGTCCCGTTTCGTGGACTATTACTCACTGTTTTGGGGTCCCCAAGCGATTTCCACAGTCGTTCAACCCCAAGGTGCGCTTACATGTCGGTCGTCAACACTCGCAGTTTTTGCCGATTCTGACCCGTTTCGTGGACTATGACTCACCATTTTGGGGTCCTAGAGTGATTTCCACGATTAACGAACTCCTGAGTGTGTTTACGTGTCAGTCATCAATAATCCTAGGTCTGTCCGATTCTGGGCTCTTTCATGGACTATTACTCACTGTTTTGGGGTCCCAAAACGCTTTCCATGGTTGTCGAACCACAAGGAGTGCTATGTGTTGGTCGTCAACGCTCGTAGTTTAGGTCGGTTCTCGCCCGTTTCTTGGACTATACATAGTTTTGGGGTCCCGAAATGATTTCCATGATTGTCGAACCTTGGGGTGCGTTTACGTGTGGTCATCAACACTCTCAATTTCGGCCAATTCTAGCCCGTTTCGTGCACTATTACTCACCGTTTTGGGTCCTAGAGGGATTTCCATGATTGATGATCCCAGGAGTGCATTTACGTGTCCGTCGTCAACACTCATAGTTTTGGCCAAATCTGACCAGTTGCATGGACAATTACTCACCGTTTCGGGGTCCCCAAGCGATTTCCATAATCGTTCGACCCCAAGGTGTGCTTACATGTCGGTCGTCAACACTCACAGTTTTGGCCAATTCTGTCCCGTTTCGTGGACAATTACTCACCGTTTTGGGGTCCCCAAGCGATTTCCACAGTCATTCAACCCCAAGGTGCGCTTACATGTCGGTCGTCAACACTCGCAGTTTTGGCCGATTCTGACCCGTTTCGTGGACTATTACTCACTATTTTGGGGTCCTGGAGTGATTTCCACGATTAACGAACCCCTGAGTGTGTTTACGTGTCGGTCATCAATAATCCTAGGTTTGTTCGATTCTTGGCTCTTTCATGGACTATTACTCACCGTTTTGGGGTCCCAAAACGCTTTCCATGGTTGTCGAACCCCAAGGAGTGCTATGTGTTGGTCGTCAACACTCGTAGTTTAGGTCGGTTCTGGCCCGTTTCTTGGACGATACTTAGTTTTGGGGTCCCGAAGTGATTTCCACCATTGTCGATCCTCGGGGTGCGTTTCCATGTGGTCATCAACACTCTCAATTTCGGCCAATTCTTGTCTGTTTCATGCACTATTACTCACCGTTTTGGGTCCCAGAGCATTTCCATGATTGACGATCCCAGGAGTGCATTTACGTGTCCGTCGTCAACACTCACAGTTTTGGCCAATTCTGTCCCGTTTCGTGGACTATTACTCACTGTTTTGGGGTCCCCAAGCGATTTCCACAGTCGTTCAACCCCAAGGTGCGCTTACGTGTCGGTCATCAACACTAGCAGTTTTGGCCGATTCTGACCCGTTTCGTGGACTCTGACTCACCATTTTGGGGTCCTAGAGTGATTTCCACGATTAACGAACCCCTGAGTGTGTTTACGTGTCAGTCATCAATAATCCTAGGTTTGTCCGATTCTGGGCTCTTTCATGGACTATTACTCACCGTTTTGGGGTCCCAAAACACTTTCCATGGTTGTCGAACCCCAAGGAGTGCTATGTGTTGGTCGTCAACACTCGTAGTTTGGGTCGGTTCTGGCCCGTTTCCTGGACTATACTTAGTTTTGGGGTCCCGAAGTGATTTCCACGATTGTCGATCCTCGGGGTGCGTTTGCATGTGGTCATCAACACTCTCAATTTCGGCCAATTCTGGTTCGTTTCGTGCACTATTACTCACCGTTTTGGGTCCCAGAGTGATTAACATGATTGATGATCCTAGGTGTGCATTTACGTATCCGTCATCAACACTCACAGTTTTGGTCAATTCTGTCCCGTTTCATGGACTATTACTCACTGTTTTGGGGTCCCCAAGCGATTTCCACAGTCATTCAACCCCAAGGTGCGCTTCCGTATCGGTCGTCAACACTAGCAGTTTTGGCCGATTCTGACCCGTTTCGTGGACTATGACTCACCATTTTGGGGTCCTAGAGTGATTTCCACGATTAATGAACCCCTGAGTGCGTTTACGTGTCGGTCATCAATAATCCTAGGTTTGTCCGATTCTGGGCTCTTTCATGGACTATTACTCACCGTTTTGGGGTCCCAAAACGCTTTCCATGGTTGTCGAACCCCAAGGAGTGCTATGTGTTGGTCGTTAACACTCGTAGTTTAGGTCGGTTCTGGCCAGTTTCTTGGACTATACTTAGTTTTGGGGTCCCGAAGTGATTTCCACGATTGTCGAACCTCGGAGTGCGTTTACGTGTGGTCATCAACACTCTCAATTTCGGCCAATTCTGGTCCGTTTCGTGCACTATTACTCACTGTTTTGGGTCCCAGAGGGATTTCCATGATTGATGATCCCGGGAGTGCATTTACGTGTTCGTCGTCAACACTCACAGTTTTGGCCAATTATGACCCGTTTCGTGGACTATTACTCACGGCTTTGGGTTTCCCAAGCGATTTCCACAATCGTTCAACCCCAAGGTGCGCTTACGTGTCGGTCGTCAACACTCGGAGTTTTGGCCGATTCTGACCCGTTTTGTGGAGTATTACTCACTATTTTGGGGTCCTGGAGTGATTTCCACGATTAACAAACCCCTGAGTGCGTTTACGTGTCGGTCATCAATAATCCTAGGTTTGTCCGATTCTGGGGTCTTTCATGGACTATCACTCGCCGTTTTGGGGTCCCAAAATGCTTTCCATGGTTGTCGAACCCAGAGAGTGCTATGTGTTGGTCGTCAACACTCGTAGTTTGGGTCGGTTCTTGCCCGTTTCTTGGACTATACTTAGTTTTGGGGTCCCGAAGTGATTTCAACGATTGTCGAACCTTGGGGTGCGTTTACGAGTGGACATCAACAATCTCAATTTCGGCCAATTCTGGTCCGTTTCATGCACTATTACTCACCGTTTTGGGTCCCAGAGGGAATTCCATGATTGACGATCCCAGGAGTGCATTTACGTGTCCGTCGTCAACACTCAAAGTTTTGGCCAATTCTGACCCGTTTCATGGACTATTACTCACCGTTTTGGGGTCCCCAAGTGATTTCCACAGTCGTTCAACCCCAAGGTGCGCTTACGTGTCGGTCGTCAACACTCGCAGTTTTGGCCGATTCTGACCCGTTTCGTGGACTATTACTCACTATTTCAGGGTCCTGGAGTGATTTCCACGATTAACGAACCCCTGAGTGCGTTTACGTGTCGGTCATCAATAATCCTAGCTTTGCCCGATTCTGGGCTCTTTCATGGACTATTACTCACCGTTTTAGGGTCCCAGAATGCTTTCCGTGGTTGTCGAACCCAAAGAGTGCTATGTGTTGGTCGTCAACACTCGTAGTTTGGGTCGGTTCTGGCCCGTTTCTTGGACTATACTTAGATTTGGGGTCCCTAAGTGATTTCCACGATTGTCGAACCTCGGGGTGCGTTTACGTGTGGTCATCGACACTCTCAATTTCGGCCAATTTTGGTCTGTTTCATGCACTATTACTCACTGTTTTGGGTACCAGAGGGATTTCCATGATTGATGATCCCAGGAGTGCATTTACGTGTCCATCATCAACACTCACAGTTTTGGCCAATTCTGACCCGTTTCGTGGACTATTACTCACCGTTTCGGGGTTCCCAAGCGATTTCCACAATCGTTCAACCCCAACGTGCGCTTACCTGTCGGTCGTCAACACTGGCAGTTTTCGCTAATTCTGACCCGTTTCGTGGACTATTACTCACTATTTTGGGGTCCTGGAGTGATTTCCACGATTAACGAACCCCTGAGTGCGTTTACGTGTCGGTCATCAATAATCCTAGGTTTGTCCGATTCTGGGCTCTTTCATGGACTATTACTCACCGTTTTGGGGTACCAAAATGCTTTCCATGGTTGTCGAACCCAGAGAGTGCTATGTGTTGGTCGTCAACCCTCGTAGTTTGGGTCGGTTCTCGCCTGTTTCTTGGACTATACTTAGTTTTCGGGTCCCGAAATGATTTCCACGATTGTCGAACCTTGGGGTGCGTTTACGTGTGGTCATCAACAATCTCAATTTCGGCCAATTCTGGCCCGTTTCGTGCACTATTACTCACCGTTTTGGGTCCTAGAGGGATTTCCATGATTGATGATCCCAGGAGTGCATTTACGTGTCCGTCGTCAACACTCACAGTTTTGGCCAAATCTGACCAGTTGCGTGGACAATTACTCATCGTTTTGGGGTCCCCAAGCGATTTCCATAATCGTTCGACCCCAAGGTGCGCTTACGTGTTGGTTGTCAACACTCGCAGTTTTGGCCGATTCTGACCCGTTTCATGGACTATTACTCACTATTTTGGGGTCCGGGAGTGATTTCCACGATTAACGAACCTCTGAGTGCGTTTACGTGTCGGTCATCAATAATCCTAGGTTTGTCCGATTCTGGGCTCTTTCATGGACTGTTACTCACCGTTTCGGGGTCCCAAAACGCTTTCCATTTTTGTCGAACACAAAGGTGTGCTATGTGTTGGTCGTCAACACTCGTAGTTTGGGTCGGTTCTCGCCCGTTTCTTGGACTATACTTAGTTTTGGGGTCCCGAAGTGATTTCCACCATTGACGAACCTCGGGGTGCGTTTATGTGTGGTCATCAACACTCTCAATTTCGGCCAATTCTGGTCCGTTTCGTGCACTATTACTCGCCGTTTTGGGTCCCAGAGCGATTTCCATGATTGACGATCCCAGGAGTGCATTTACGTGTCCGTCGTCAACACTCATAGTTTTGGCCAATTCTGACCCATTTCGTGGACTATTACTCACCGTTTTGGGGTCCCCAAGCGATTTCCACAGTCGTTCGACCCCAAGGTGCGCTTATGTGTCGGTCGTCAACACTCGCAGTTTTGGCCGATTCTGACCCGTTTCGTCGACTATTACTCACTATTTTGGGGTCCTGGAGTGATTTCCATGATTAACGAACCCCTGAGTGCGTTTACGTGTCGGTCATCAATAATCCTAGGTTTGTCCGATTCTGGGCTCTATCATGGACTATTACTCACTGTTTTGGGGTCCCAAAACGCTTTCCATGGTTGTCGAACCCAAAGGTGTGCTATGTGTTGGTCGTCAACACTCGTAGTTTGGGTCGGTTCTCGCCCGTTTCTTGGACTATACTTAGTTTCGGGGTCCCGAAGTGATTTCCACCATTGACGAACCTCGGGGTGCGTTTACGTGTGGTCATCAACACTCTCAATTTCGGCCAATTCTGGTCCGTTTCGTGCACTATTACTCACCGTTTTGGGTCCCAGAGGGATTTCCATGATTGACGATCCCAGGATTGCATTTACGTCTTCGTCGTCAACACTCACAGTTTTGGCCAATTCTGACCCATTTCATGGACAATTACTCACCGTTTTGGGGACCCCAAGCGATTTCCACAGTCGTTCAACCCCAAGGTGCGCTTATGTGTCGGTCGTCAACACTCGTAGTTTTGGCCGATTCTGACCCGTTTCGTGGACTATTACTCACTATTTTGAGGTCATGGAGTGATTTCCACGATTAACGAACCCCTGAGTGCGTTTACGTGTCGGTCATCAATAATCCTAGGTTTGTCCGATTCTGGGGTCTTTCATGGACTATCACTCGCCGCTTCGGGGTCCCAAAACGCTTTCCATTGTTGTCGAACCCAGAGAGTGCTATGTGTTGGTCGTCAACACTCGTAGTTTGGGTCGGTTCTGGCCCGTTTCTTGGACTATACTTAGTTTTGGGGTCTCAAAGTGATTTCAACGATTGTCGAACCTTGGGGTGCGTTTACGAGTGGTCATCAACAATCTCAATTTCCGCCAATTCTGGTCCGTTTCATGCACTATTACTCACAGTTCTGGGTCCTAGAGGGATTTCCATGATTGACGATCCAAGGAGTGCATTTACGTGTCCGTCGTCAACACTCAAAGTTTTGGCCAATTCTGACCCGTTTCATGGACTATTACTCACCGTTTTGGGGTCCCCAAGCGATTTCCACAGTCGTTCAACCCCAAGGTGCGCTTACGTGTCGGTCGTCAACACTCGCAGTTTTGGCCGATTCTGACCCGTTTCGTGGACTATTACTCACTATTTTGGGGTCCTGGAGTGATTTCCACGATTAACGAACCCCTGAGTGCGTTTACGTGTCGGTCATCAATAATCCTAGGTTTGTCCGATTCTTGGCTCTTTCATGGACTATTACTCACCGTTTTGGGGTACCAAAATGCTTTCCATGGTTGTCGAACCCAGAGAGTGCTATGTGTTGGTCGTCAACACTCGTAGTTTGGGTCGGTTCTCGCCCGTTTATTGGACTATACTTAGTTTTGGGGTCCCGAAGTGATTTCCACGATTGTCGAACCTTGGGGTGCATTTACGTGTGGTCATGAACACTCTCAATTTCGGCCAATTCTGGTCCGTTTCGTGCATTATTACTCACTATTTTGGGTCCCAGAGGGATTTCCATGATTGACGATCCCAGGAGTGCATTTACGTGTCCGTCGCCAACACTCACAGTTTTGGCCAATTCTGACCCGTTTCGTGGACTATTACTCACCGTTTTGGGGTGCCCAAGCGATTTCCACAATCGTTCAACCCCAAGGTGTGTCGTGTCGGTCGTCAACACTCGTAGTTTTGGCCTATTCTGACCCGTTTCATGGACTATTACTCACTATCTTGGGGTCCTGGAGTGATTTCCACGATTAACGAACCCCTAAGTGTGTTTACGTGTCGGTCATCAATAATCCTAGGTTTGTTCGATTTTGGGCTCTTTCATGGACTATTACTCACCGTTTTGGGGTCCCAAAACGCTTTCCATGGTTGTTGAACCCCAAGGAGTGCTATGTGTTGGTCGTCAACGCTCGTAGTTTAGGTCGGTTCTGGCCCGTTTCTTGGACTATACTTAGTTTTGGGGCCCCGAAGTGATTTCCACGATTGTTGATCCTCGGGGTGCGTTTACGTGTGGTCATCAACACTCTCAATTTCGGCCAATTCTGGTCTGTTTCATGCACTATTACTCACCGTTTTGGGCCCCAGAGCGATTTCCATGATTGACGATCCAAGGAGTGCATTTACGTGTCCGTCGTCAACACTCACAGTTTTGACCAATTCTGTCCCGTTTCGTGGACTATTACTCACTGTTTTGGGGTCCCCAAGCGATTTCCACAGTCGTTCAACCCCAAGGTGCGCTTACGTGTCGGTCGTCAACACTAGCAGTTTTGGCCGATTCTGACCCGTTTCGTGGACTATGACTCACCATTTTGGGGTCCTAGAGTGATTTCCACGATTAACGAACCCCTGAGTGTGTTTACGTGTCAGTCATCAATAATCCTAGGTTTGTCCGATTCTGGGCTCTTTCATGGACTATTACTCACCGTTTTGGGGTCCCAAAACACTTTCCATGGTTGTCGAACCCCAAGGAGTGCTATGTGTTGGTCGTCAACACTCGTAGTTTGGGTCGGTTCTGGCCCGTTTCTTGGACTATACTTAGTTTTGGGGTCCCGAAGTGATTTCCACGATTGTCGATCCTCGGGGTGCGTTTGCGTGTGGTCATCAACACTCTCAATTTCGGCCAATTCTGGTTCGTTTCGTGCACTATTACTCACCGTTTTGGGTCCCAGAGTGATTTCCATTATTGACGATCCCAGGTGTGCATTTACGTGTCCGTCATCAACACTCACAGTTTTGGCCAATTCTGTCCCGTTTCGTGGACTATTACTCACTGTTTTGGGGTCCCCAAGCGATTTCCACAGTCGTTCAACCCCAAGGTGCGCTTACGTATCGGTCGTCAACACTAGCAGTTTTGGCCGATTCTGACCCGTTCCGTGGACTATGACTCACTATTTTGGGGTCCTAGAGTGATTTCCACGATTAACGAACCCCTGAGTGTGTTTACGTGTCAGTCATCAATAATCCTAGGTTTGTCCGATTCTGGGCTCTTTCATGGACTATTACTCACCGCTTTGGGGTCCCAAAACACTTTCCATGGTTGTCGAACCCCAAGGAGTGCTATGTGTTGGTCGTCAACACTCGTAGTTTGGGTCGGTTCTGGCCCGTTTCTTGGACTATACTTAGTTTTGGGGTCCCGAAGTGATTTCCACGATTGTCGAACCTCGGGGTGCGTTTACGTGTGGTCATCAACACTCTCAATTTCGGCCAATTCTGGTCTGTTTCATGCACTATTACTCACCGTTTTGGGCCCCAGAGCGATTTCCATGATTGACGATCCCAGGAGTGCATTTACGTGTCCGTCGTCAACACTCACAGTTTTGGCCAATTCTGTCCCGTTTCGTGGACTATTACTCACTGTTTTGGGGTCCCCAAGCGATTTCCACAGTCGTTCAACCCCAAGGTGTGCTTACGTGTCGGTCGTCAACACTAGCAGTTTTGGCCGATTCTGACCCGTTTCGTGGACTATGACTCACCATTTTGGGGTCCTAGAGTGATTTCCACGATTAACGAACCCCTGAGTGTGTTTACGTGTCAGTCATCAATAATCCTATGTCTGTCCGATTCTGGGCTCTTTCATGGACTATTACTCACCGTTTTGGGGTCCCAAAACGCTTTCCATGGTTGTCGAACCCCAAGGAGTGCTATGTGTTGGTCGTCAACACTCGTAGTTTAGGTCGATTCTGGCCCGTTTCTTGGACTATACTTAGTTTTGGGGTCCCGAAGTGATTTCCACGATTGTCGATCCTCGGGGTGCGTTTACGTGTGGTCATCAACACTCTCAATTTCGGCCAATTCTGGTTCGTTTCGTGCACTATTACTCACCGTTTTGGGTCCCAGAGTGATTTCCATGATTGACGATCCCAGGTGTGCATTTACGTGTCCGTCATCAACACTCACAGTTTTGGCCAATTCTGTCCCGTTTCGTGGACTATTACTCACTGTTTTGGGGTCCCCAAGCGATTTCCACAGTCGTTCAACCCCAAGGTGCGCTTACGTGTCGGTCGTCAACACTAGCAGTTTTGGCCGATTCTGACCCGTTTCGTGGACTATGACTCACCATTTTGGGGTCCTAGAGTGATTTCCACGATTAACGAACCCCTGAGTGTGTTTACGTGTCAGTCATCAATAATCCTA
>NW_021279288.1:0-3316 GCF_002162155.2 Triticum dicoccoides
CTGTGGTGTTCCGGGTGGCGTGAGTTGCGAAACTATTCCATAATTTTTCAAATGTACACCAAACTCGTAACTCAAATATTCTCCTCCACGATCAGATCGTAGGAATTTTATTTTCTTGTTACGATGATTTTCAACTTCACTCTGAAATTCTTTGAACTTTTCAAATGTTTCAGACTTGTGTTTCATTAAGTAGATATACCCATATCTGCTTAAGTCATCTGTGAAGGTGAGAAAATAACGATATCCGCCACGAGCCTCAACATTCATCAGACCACATACATCTGTATGTATGATTTCCAACAAATCTGTTGCTCTCTCCATAGTACCGAAGAACGGTGTTTTTGTCATCTTACCCATAAGGCACAGTTCGCAAGTACCAAGTGATTCATAATCAAGTGGTTCCAAAAGTCCATCAGTATGGAGTTTCTTCATGCGCTTTATACCGATATGACCCAAACGGCAGTGCCACAAATACGTTGCACTATCATTATCAACTCTGCATCTTTTGGTTTCAACACTATGAATATGTGTGTCACTACTATCGAGATTTAATAAGAATAGACCACTCTTTAAGGGTGCATGACCATAAAAGATATTAGTCATGTAAATAGAACAACCATTATTCTCTGATTTAAATGAATAACCATCTCGCATCAAACAAGATCCAGATATAATGTTCATGCTTAACGCTGGCACCAAATAACAATTATTTAGGTCTAATATTAATCCCAAAGGTAGATGTAGAGGTAGCGTGCCGACTGTGATCACATACGGTCATCGGAATGGTCCGAAGGTGAAGATTTATATATGGAAAGTCCTCATACGGTCACCGGAAGTGTTTGGGGGTTTGCCGGTATTGTACCGGGACCACCGAAAGGGTTCCAGGGGTCCACCGGGAGGGTCCACCTGCCCCGGAGGGCCCTATCGGCTGTATGTGGAGGGGAACCAACCCCTAAGTGGGCTGGGCGCCATTCCCCCCTAGGGCCCATGCGCCTAGGGTTGAGGAGAAACCCTAAAGGGGGCGCCCCCCTTGGCTTCACTACTAGGGAAAAGCCTATACACAAAATCTTACCAGCAGCGCGCCATAAAATCAGGCGCTGTTGCTAAGTAGCAGTAGCGCAGTCTGTGGAAACTCGCTACTGAAACAAGTTTATCAGTAGCGCGTGCACTCCAAGCGGCGCTACTGCTAAAATTCCCACGACGCCGCCGCGAGGCCAGTTATAGCAGCAGCGCATTAAAATAGACAGCGCTACTGCTACGTAACGTAGCAGCAGCGCATTTCTACTGCTAAATTAACTACAGATCTCACTATAGCCTCATCCACAGATCACACTCACTCACACTCACGGTCTCCTCCTCACCCCCCGCGCCCCCGGTCCTCCCCCGTCGCCCCTCCCCCGATCTGTGCCGCTGTCGCCTCATCCTCCTCGCTGGACTCGGTACCGGCCTCCTCCTCCGTCCTCCCTCCACTCGCCGCTGGCCTCCCCCTCCTTGCTCTGCCTTCCTCCTCGATCCGTCCTCCCTCCACTCGCCGCCGGTCGGCCCCTCCTCGCTCCGCCTTCCTCCTCCGTCCTACTATCTTCTCCCTCCTCGAGTCGCCCCTCCTTGTCCCTCCTTCCTGATACATTTTGATTTAGTAGGCTTTCATATGTAACATTTTGATTTAGTTGATTTAGTATGGTAGTGGATTTAGTATGCTAGTTGATTTAGTATGCTAGTTGATTTAGTCGATTTAGTTGATATGATTCAGTTGATTTAGTAGGCTAGTTGATTTAGTTGATTTAGAACATTTTGATTTAGTTTATTTAGTAGGCTAGTTGATTTAGTTGATTTAGTAGGCTAGTTGATTTAGAATATTTTGATTTAGTTGATTTAGTAAAATGGCGCCACCACCAGCACCACTATGTCGACTGTGCAAGTCAAGGTGCACCAGCAGCCTTGCAACTGGCAAGCTGTTCGGCATCTACTTCCATCCGAGTTTTCGTCATGCGGCGATAAGAAATTAGATGAAATGTAACAACTATTTTATTTTTAGTGTTGGCATTACTGCATTGTGTCATTTTTCTTTTCTTACACAGATCGTCCCATGCAATGTGAGGTTGAAATTCAACAAGCTGACAGGAGACACTGTGACATTTGAGGCTCCTGGGGGACCGTACACTATGGAGGTCGAGAAAGGACGCAATATGTCGCAGATTGGAGGAGATGGACGGACCCGTTTCCTCGCTCGCATGCGTCTTATTAGTGATGAGTTGATCAGATTCTCCTTCAGAGCAGAAAAACCCAAGCTGGTTGTCATTCGTGATTTAGAAAGACCCAAGTCGGGGTGCCATTCGTGACCCGCCTGACTAGTACCATGGTCGATCGGCATGAAATGGTATGTTATACGTACTGCATGTAGTAATTTGATGATATATATATGCTTTATTGTTATACTTACAAATGCAAATTATCCGATTATATGCTTAGTGAATCCGATGATATGCTTAGTGTAGAGTCTAATGATATGCTTTGTGGAATCTAGTCGATGATATACTTTAGTGTAGAGTCTGATCACATGCTTAGGCTATTTATTAATTGATATGTTTTTCTTATTCAGAGATTGCCAAAGAACCTATCTGTGAGTTGTGGTATCAAGCCTGATGAAGAAGGCTCAGTTGGACTACGCCTTACCGCAAGGGGCTCCGTCACCACATGTACTTACCGCATGGGCACAGATGGTCGCACACACTTGAACTCGGTTGGGTGAAAGAGATTCCTCGTTGGCAAGAATCTTCGTGCTGGACAGGCCATCCTAATTACTATCAGGAACACACACCGCCCAGGCTTGAGGATGATGATCGTCGTCGATATCATCTAGAACTACATATGTGTATGTGGCTATATCATCTAGAACTACATATGATGATCGTCGTCGATATCATGTAGAACTACATATGATGATCGTCGTCGATATCATATAGAACTAAATATGATGATTGTCGTCGATGTCACCTTGTACTGCTTGAGGATTCATATTGAGTATATATGAAATTGTAATCTAGTACTCCCTTGGTTCCAAATTACTCGTCGTGGTTTGAGTTCAAATTTGAACTAAAACCACGATGAGTAATTTCGAACCGAAGGAGTACTACCTAGTACCTATAACGCTTTATGAAATTGATATCTAGTAGTACCTAGTATCTGGAAATTGCAGTTTATCGAAGCCAGAATGGGGAAATGGTGAAAGATATAACAGTAGCGCTGGACCCGGAAATCGCTTCAGCTAAGTAATAGCAGCGCGTTCCTGAAAAGCGTTGCTGCTATAGTCAATAGT
>NW_021279289.1:0-3316 GCF_002162155.2 Triticum dicoccoides
CTGTGGTGTTCCGGGTGGCGTGAGTTGCGAAACTATTCCATAATTTTTCAAATGTACACCAAACTCGTAACTCAAATATTCTCCTCCACGATCAGATCGTAGGAATTTTATTTTCTTGTTACGATGATTTTCAACTTCACTCTGAAATTCTTTGAACTTTTCAAATGTTTCAGACTTGTGTTTCATTAAGTAGATATACCCATATCTGCTTAAGTCATCTGTGAAGGTGAGAAAATAACGATATCCGCCACGAGCCTCAACATTCATCAGACCACATACATCTGTATGTATGATTTCCAACAAATCTGTTGCTCTCTCCATAGTACCGAAGAACGGTGTTTTTGTCATCTTACCCATAAGGCACAGTTCGCAAGTACCAAGTGATTCATAATCAAGTGGTTCCAAAAGTCCATCAGTATGGAGTTTCTTCATGCGCTTTATACCGATATGACCCAAACGGCAGTGCCACAAATACGTTGCACTATCATTATCAACTCTGCATCTTTTGGTTTCAACACTATGAATATGTGTGTCACTACTATCGAGATTTAATAAGAATAGACCACTCTTTAAGGGTGCATGACCATAAAAGATATTAGTCATGTAAATAGAACAACCATTATTCTCTGATTTAAATGAATAACCATCTCGCATCAAACAAGATCCAGATATAATGTTCATGCTTAACGCTGGCACCAAATAACAATTATTTAGGTCTAATATTAATCCCAAAGGTAGATGTAGAGGTAGCGTGCCGACTGTGATCACATACGGTCATCGGAATGGTCCGAAGGTGAAGATTTATATATGGAAAGTCCTCATACGGTCACCGGAAGTGTTTGGGGGTTTGCCGGTATTGTACCGGGACCACCGAAAGGGTTCCAGGGGTCCACCGGGAGGGTCCACCTGCCCCGGAGGGCCCTATCGGCTGTATGTGGAGGGGAACCAACCCCTAAGTGGGCTGGGCGCCATTCCCCCCTAGGGCCCATGCGCCTAGGGTTGAGGAGAAACCCTAAAGGGGGCGCCCCCCTTGGCTTCACTACTAGGGAAAAGCCTATACACAAAATCTTACCAGCAGCGCGCCATAAAATCAGGCGCTGTTGCTAAGTAGCAGTAGCGCAGTCTGTGGAAACTCGCTACTGAAACAAGTTTATCAGTAGCGCGTGCACTCCAAGCGGCGCTACTGCTAAAATTCCCACGACGCCGCCGCGAGGCCAGTTATAGCAGCAGCGCATTAAAATAGACAGCGCTACTGCTACGTAACGTAGCAGCAGCGCATTTCTACTGCTAAATTAACTACAGATCTCACTATAGCCTCATCCACAGATCACACTCACTCACACTCACGGTCTCCTCCTCACCCCCCGCGCCCCCGGTCCTCCCCCGTCGCCCCTCCCCCGATCTGTGCCGCTGTCGCCTCATCCTCCTCGCTGGACTCGGTACCGGCCTCCTCCTCCGTCCTCCCTCCACTCGCCGCTGGCCTCCCCCTCCTTGCTCTGCCTTCCTCCTCGATCCGTCCTCCCTCCACTCGCCGCCGGTCGGCCCCTCCTCGCTCCGCCTTCCTCCTCCGTCCTACTATCTTCTCCCTCCTCGAGTCGCCCCTCCTTGTCCCTCCTTCCTGATACATTTTGATTTAGTAGGCTTTCATATGTAACATTTTGATTTAGTTGATTTAGTATGGTAGTGGATTTAGTATGCTAGTTGATTTAGTATGCTAGTTGATTTAGTCGATTTAGTTGATATGATTCAGTTGATTTAGTAGGCTAGTTGATTTAGTTGATTTAGAACATTTTGATTTAGTTTATTTAGTAGGCTAGTTGATTTAGTTGATTTAGTAGGCTAGTTGATTTAGAATATTTTGATTTAGTTGATTTAGTAAAATGGCGCCACCACCAGCACCACTATGTCGACTGTGCAAGTCAAGGTGCACCAGCAGCCTTGCAACTGGCAAGCTGTTCGGCATCTACTTCCATCCGAGTTTTCGTCATGCGGCGATAAGAAATTAGATGAAATGTAACAACTATTTTATTTTTAGTGTTGGCATTACTGCATTGTGTCATTTTTCTTTTCTTACACAGATCGTCCCATGCAATGTGAGGTTGAAATTCAACAAGCTGACAGGAGACACTGTGACATTTGAGGCTCCTGGGGGACCGTACACTATGGAGGTCGAGAAAGGACGCAATATGTCGCAGATTGGAGGAGATGGACGGACCCGTTTCCTCGCTCGCATGCGTCTTATTGGTGGTGAGTTGATCAGATTCTCCTTCAGAGCAGAAAAACCCAAGCTGGTTGTCATTCGTGATTTAGAAAGACCCAAGTCGGGGTGCCATTCGTGACCCGCCTGACTAGTACCATGGTCGATCGGCATGAAATGGTATGTTATACGTACTGCATGTAGTAATTTGATGATATATATATGCTTTATTGTTATACTTACAAATGCAAATTATCCGATTATATGCTTAGTGAATCCGATGATATGCTTAGTGTAGAGTCTAATGATATGCTTTGTGGAATCTAGTCGATGATATACTTTAGTGTAGAGTCTGATCACATGCTTAGGCTATTTATTAATTGATATGTTTTTCTTATTCAGAGATTGCCAAAGAACCTATCTGTGAGTTGTGGTATCAAGCCTGATGAAGAAGGCTCAGTTGGACTACGCCTTACCGCAAGGGGCTCCGTCACCACATGTACTTACCGCATGGGCACAGATGGTCGCACACACTTGAACTCGGTTGGGTGAAAGAGATTCCTCGTTGGCAAGAATCTTCGTGCTGGACAGGCCATCCTAATTACTATCAGGAACACACACCGCCCAGGCTTGAGGATGATGATCGTCGTCGATATCATCTAGAACTACATATGTGTATGTGGCTATATCATCTAGAACTACATATGATGATCGTCGTCGATATCATGTAGAACTACATATGATGATCGTCGTCGATATCATATAGAACTAAATATGATGATTGTCGTCGATGTCACCTTGTACTGCTTGAGGATTCATATTGAGTATATATGAAATTGTAATCTAGTACTCCCTTGGTTCCAAATTACTCGTCGTGGTTTGAGTTCAAATTTGAACTAAAACCACGATGAGTAATTTCGAACCGAAGGAGTACTACCTAGTACCTATAACGCTTTATGAAATTGATATCTAGTAGTACCTAGTATCTGGAAATTGCAGTTTATCGAAGCCAGAATGGGGAAATGGTGAAAGATATAACAGTAGCGCTGGACCCGGAAATCGCTTCAGCTAAGTAATAGCAGCGCGTTCCTGAAAAGCGTTGCTGCTATAGTCAATAGT
>NW_021279290.1:0-2176 GCF_002162155.2 Triticum dicoccoides
AAACAAAACTTCAATGAAGAATTGAGCTTAATGGTGAAGAACTTCAACAAGTTCTACAAGAGTAGAAGCAAAGATAGAAGCTTCAAGTCAAGGTCCTACAATGACAAAAGATCTTCTAGTCGAGAGCGAAACTGCTATAGTTGTGGAAGACCCGGACACTATTCCAATGAGTGTACGGCTCCCTACAAGAGAAGAGAAGATTCTCCAAAAAGAAGAAGCAAAGAATCACCACCAAGAGAGAGAAGGAGTAGAGATGATCGTTATGAACGAAGATACTCACGGAGAAGCAAGGATTCGGAAAGGAAGGAAAAATCATCAAGGAGCTACACAAAACGAAGACATCAAGCTCATGTTAGTGAATGGGTATCCGGCTCCGACTCCGACAGCCACTCCGAGAGAAGTTATCACTCCGACTCCGAAGATACTCAAGATGAAGGTGTTGCCGGTCTAGCACTTGTGTCAACCAACTCCTACGACATATTTAACTCACCAAATGAAGGAATTGGAAGATGCTTCATGGCCAAAGGTCCTAAGGTAACACACCCCGAGTATGTTGTTTGCAATAGTGATGAAGATGACTTGTTAGGTGATGATTTGCTTGTTGACAACTCTAGTGATGAATAATGATGAAACGTCAATTAATCATGCTAATCAAGATAAAATGAATGACAATGATAAGGAGAATATTGAGGCTCTAAATAAAGAACTAAACACTCTTAAGTTAGCTCATGAAACTATCTTCGAAGATCATCGAGAACTTTTAAGAGCTCATGAGAAATTACGCTTTGAAAAGCTCAATCTTGAGCAAGAGCATGAGTTCTTAAAAGCAATCAATGATGATCTCCGCAAGAAAAGTTCTTCTTACATTGCCAAGCGTTTACTCTTATCCACTTACATGCCTCAAGTCAAGTCTAGTAACAAGAACAAGAAAGATTCTTCCTCTAGCAGTAACAATGATCATGCTAAATCCAATATTGTTGCTTCTAGTAGTTCTCTTGATTCCACTAAAGATTCTCTTAGCCAAGTTACACTTGAGCAAGAAAATAGCTTATTGAAGGGAATTATAGAGAAAGGAGTGTACAAAAGCCTTGCCGGGAGTAAGCAATTCGAGGAAATTGTGCGCAAGCAAGGAATGCACCGGAAGAATCAAGGTTTTGGTTTTGAACGAAAGTTCAATGCCAATGGAGTTGAGTGGGAAGAATATCAATACCCCAAGACAAAGTTTGTTCCTCAACAAGAGAAGTATGATACTTCTTTCAAGGGGACACAAGCTCAAGATGATCTTCCACCACAAGACTACAAGCAAAAAGGCAAGGACAAGCTTCAAGAGGAAATTGATGCATTTGAAGAAGCTCCTAAGACCGTAGTCAAGTGGATTCCCAAGACTACTTCAAGTTCCACTTCATCAAGTATGACTACAACTCCAAGGATTCCCATCAAGATGGTGTGGATCCAAAAGAAGAAGAACTAGAGAGTTCTTGAGGGTGACTCCGCCAACATACTTCACTCTTATCATTTTGGCAAGAGCAAGTGCAATCAACTTCCACATCTTGCACTAGTTCAAGGAGTCACAGACCCTCTTGTTGGTAAGACAAGGGACAAGGTAACCTAAAAGTTTTCATGGACATCATCTTGTGTGTGCATCACTCTATGTCTATGGATATCCTTGTTTGTTCCTTGTGGGACTAACCCATGTAGGTATTGGAAGTGCAATTCACTCAAATGGATAGCTCCAAGTGATCTACATCAACATTGAGCATCCACATCTTCAACATCTACATGAAGTCATCATCGACAAAACCCGAGGTTAGTTCATCCCTCTAAGGGGGGATATCACATCTAGGGGGAGCTTTACTCTAAGACTTGAGCTAAAGCAACTCTAAAGATGTGAACACAACAATGCTTTATGTAAAAGTGGTAACCCCACTTGAGCTTAAACGATGAGTATGACCTATGATCAAGTGTTCTCACTTGACTCCTAAGTCAATATACTCATATATAGATGACCTTGTCATTGCAAATTGCTTGATAGATGCTAGAATTGGTTGTGCATGCCTTGTCACATATTTCATTTGCCATCTTATTGTGTGAGCATGCTGGTTGCATATTTTACTCATTCGAGGACATCCACTTGTTGTTTTGATTGTTTGGTTTTATTTCCTTTTGCCAAGTGGAT
>NW_021279291.1:0-803 GCF_002162155.2 Triticum dicoccoides
CACGGCCGAACACCACCGTCGCCGCCGTTCGCCATAGCCACCGTCTCCGACCACCCCTCGCTCCCCCGACTAGCTCAGGAGCTCCGCCTCGACTCCCTCTTCCTCCCCACCGCTCCACAGCTCCCCGGAAGCCCTGCATCGCCGCCACGTCGCCGTTCCCCTCTTCGGGCTCCGACCACCGTCGCTGTCGAATTCGCCGTCTCCAGCGCGTCCCCGAGCCCGCTTCGACGCCCACTGCAACCGCGGTGAGCTACGCCACCGTTTCCCCCTCTCCTTCCCCTCGTTCCCTCACCGTAGCCACCTCCCCACCACGGCCGAACCTCCGTCGTCGCCGAGCTCGCCGTCGACGCAGCTCCGGTGACCATTTGGTCACCCCGGCGAGTCCAACGAGTTCGCAAGACCCCGTAGAGCGTCCCTAGCGCCTCGCTTTGCTCGACTTCGAGCTCCAGCACCGTTCCCGTGCACGACCGAACCCCGGCGGCCGCAGCCGAGCTCGCCGCCGTCGACTCCGGCCACCCCGACCCCAACGGGCTCCGCCAAGAGCTGCGGGTTGGCCTCAGCTCCACTCCGGTGGTCTCCGCGGTCCGTTTGGTGGCCGAAATGACCAAAACCACTTCCGCCGCCGCGTCGGGCTCGCCGGCGGCTAAACGCCGGTGCAGCCGACTCGGGTTTGACCACGGGTGGGCCCTGGTTGACTCCCCTGAGTCAATGACAGGTGGGGCCCAGCCCTGTTAATTAAACAGGATTAGTTTTAATTAAGTTTTAGTTAAAATAATCACCCTGACATGCGGGACCCACTGTCA
>NW_021279292.1:0-1237 GCF_002162155.2 Triticum dicoccoides
CGTGGTTCATCCGATGAGATCATCGTGGAACATGTGGGAGCCAACATGGGTATCCAGATCCCGCTGTTGGTTATTGACCGGAGAACATCTCGGTCATGACTACATGTCTCCCGAACCCGTAGGGTCTACACACTTAAGGTTCGATGACGCTAGGGTTATAAAGGAAGTTTGTATGTGGTTACCGAATGTTGTTCGGAGTCCCGGATGAGATCCCGGACGTCACGAGGAGTTCCGGAATGGTCCGGAGGTAAAGATTTATATATAGGAAGTCCTGTTTCGGCCATCGGGACAAGTTTCGGGGTCATCGGTATTGTACCGGGACCACCGGAAGGGTCCCGGGGGCCCACCGGGTGGGGCCACCTGCCCCGGGGGGCCACATGGGCTGTAGGGGGTGCGCCTTGGCCTACATGGGCCAAGGTCACCAGCCCCTAGAGGCCCATGCGCCAAGATATAGGAAAAAGGGGAGAGTCCTAAAGGGGGAAGGCACCTCCGAGGTGCCTTGGGGAGGATGGACTCCTCCCCCCCTCTTAGCCGCACCCCTTCCTTGGAGGAAGGGGCAAGGCTGCGCCTCCCCCCTCTCCCCTGCCCCTATATATAGTGGAGGGGAGGGAGGGCATCCATACCTGAGCCCTTAGCGCCTCCCTCCCTCCCGTGACACCTCCTCCTCTCCCGTAGGTGCTTGGCGAAGCCCTGCAGGATTGCCACGCTCCTCCATCACCACCACGCTGTTGTGTTGTTGCTGGATGGAGTCTTCCTCAACCTCTCCCTCTCTCCTTGCTGGATCAAGGCGTGGGAGACATCGTCGAGCTGTACGTGTGTTGAACGCGGAGGTGCCGTCCGTTCGGCACTAGGATCATCAGTGATCTGAATCACGACGAGTACGACTCCATCAACCCCGTTCACTTGAACGCTTCCGCTTAGCGATCTACAAGGGTATGTAGATGCACTCTCCTTCCCTCGTTGCTAGTCTCTCCATAGATAGATCTTGGTGACACGTAGGAAAATTTTGAATTTCTGCTACGTTCCCCAACAGTGGCATCATGAGCTAGGTCTATTGCGTAGATTCTTTGCACGAGTAGAACACAAAGTAGTTGTGGGCGTCGATATTGTTCAATATGCTTGCCGTTACTAGTCTTATCTTGATTCGGCGGCATCGTGGGATGAAGCGGCCCGGACCAACCTTACACGTACGCTTACGTGAGACCGGTTCCACCGACAAACATGCACTAGTTGCATA
>NW_021279293.1:0-804 GCF_002162155.2 Triticum dicoccoides
CAAAACAGTGAGTAATAGTCCATGAAACGGGCCAGAATCATCGAAAACTATGATTGTTGATGACCGACACATAAACACATCCCGGGGTTCGTTAATCGTGGAAATCACTCCGGGACCCCAAAACATTGAGTAATAGTCCCTGAAACGGGCCAGAATCGGCCAATATTGCGATTGTTGATGACCGACACGTAAACGCACCCCAGGGTTCGTTAATCGTGGAAATCACTCTGGGACCCCAAAACAGTGAGTAATAGTCCCTGAAACGGGCCAGAATCGACCAACACTATGAGTGTTGATGACCGACACGTAAACGTACCCCAGGGTTCGTTAATCGTCGAAATCAATCCGGGACCAGAAAACAGTGAGTAATACTCCAGGAAACAGGCCAGAATCGGCCAAAACTGCGAGTGTTGATGACCGACACGTAAACTCACAATCACTTCGGGACCTTAAAATAGTGAGTAATAGTCCATGAAACGGGCCAGAATCGCCCAAAACTGTGAGTGTTCATGACCAACACATCAACGCACCTTGGGGTTTAACAACTTTGGAAATCGCTTCGGGACCCCCAAAACAGTGAGTCCACGAAACGGGCCAGAATCGCCCAAAACTGCGAGTGTTTATGACTGACACGTAAACACAAACCAGGGTTCGTTAATCATGGAAATCACTCTGGGACCCCAAAACGGTGAGCAATAGTCCATCAAATGGGCCAGAATCGGCTAAAATTGCGAGTGTTGATGACCGACACGCAAACACACCCCAGGGTTTGTTAATCGTGGAAATCACTCCGGGACCCCAAAA
>NW_021279294.1:0-1164 GCF_002162155.2 Triticum dicoccoides
CAAGAGCTTCGTAATGAACTATAATATGCAAGGGATGAACAAGACTATTCCCGAGCTCTTCGCAATGCTGAAAGCTGCGGAGGTAGAAATCAAGAAGGAGCATCAAGTGTTGATGGTTAACAAGACCACTAGTTTCAAGAAAAAGGGCAAAGGGAAGAAAAAGGGGAACTTCAAGAAGAACGGCAAGCAAGTTGCTGCTCAAGAGAAGAAACCCAAGTCTGGACCTAAGCCTGAAACTGAGTGCTTCTACTGCAAGCAGACTGGTCACTGGAAGCGGAACTGCCCCAAGTATTTGGCGGATAAGAAGGATGGCAAGGTGAACAAAGGTATATGTGATATACATGTTATTGATGTGTACCTTACTAGAGCTCGCAGTAGCACCTGGGTATTTGATACTGGTTCTGTTGCTAATATTTGCAACTCGAAACAGGGACTACAGAATAAGCGGGCACTGGCAAAGTACGAGGTGACGATGCGCGTGGGAAACGGTTCCAAAGTCGATGTGATCGCAGTCGGCACGCTACCTCTACATCTACCTTCGGGATTAATATTAGACCTAAGTAATTGTTATTTGGTGCCAGCGTTGAGCATGAACATTATATCTGGATCTTGTTTAATGCGAGACGGTTATTCATTTAAATCAGAGAATAATGGTTGTTCTATTTATATGAGTAATATCTTTTATGGTCATGCACCCTTGAAGATTGGTCTATTTTTATTGAATCTCGATAGTAGTAATACACATATTCATAATGTTGAAGCCAAAAGATGCAGAGTTGATAATGAAAGTGCAACTTATTTGTGGCACTGTCGTTTAGGTCATATCGGTATAAAGCGCATGAAGAAACTCCATACCGATGGACTTTTGGAACCACTTGATTATGAATCACTTGGTACTTGCGAACCGTGCCTCATGGGCAAGATGACTAAAACACCGTTCTCCGGTACTATGGAGAGAGCAACAGATTTGTTGGAAATCATACATACCGATGTATGTGGCCCGATGAATATTGAGGCTCGTGGCGGATATCGTTATTTTCTCACCTTCACAGATGATTTAAGCAGATATGGGTATATTTACTTAATGAAACATAAGTCTGAAACATTTGAAAAGTTCAAAGAATTTCAGAGTGAAGTTGAAAATCATCGTAACAAGAAAATAAA
>NW_021279295.1:0-1589 GCF_002162155.2 Triticum dicoccoides
TAAACACTTAAGCCTCTAGTCCAGGTTTATCGCCTATTCAGGTTCCATCCGCAGGGAGTCCGGCCGAGGTTTCCCATACGGCCCCGAACGATGTGAACAGGGTTCCCGAGATACCTAACGGGTATTCGGTACACCGTGCCACGTACCTACCGCATCACAGCCCACCCCTACGGTCAGCGCTATCCACGGCCTCCAGTAGGCTACAAACACCAGAAACTACTTGCAACTCCTGGACAGAGAGCTAGGGTGAATAAGAAGTCGAGCGGGGTCATATTTCAGGGCCCAATGCATGGTAGTAGTTGTATCTTAAATCACACATACAGATCTCAGTGCTTAAGGTCGGCTTCAATGAAACAACCCACCATGTACTCCTACATGGCCTCTCATCGATACCTTTACCAAATCGTGTTCACCACACCACTCTCATTACCGACATAAACATTTCACTCTAGCCCATCACCCAGATGAACCAGACCTGACACGACTCTAAGCATAGCAGGCATAGCAAGGTAGGAACAACACATACATATGGCTCAATCAACTCCTACACATGCTAGTGGGTTTTATCTAGTTACTGTGGCAATGACAGGTCATGCAGAGGAAATGGGTTCAACTACCGTAGCACACAGCAGTTTGAAACGCGTTGTCTTAATGCAGTAAAAGAGAGCAGGAGCGAGAACATGGGATTGTATCGATATGATCAAATGGTTGGTTGCTTGCCTGATGGTTCGATGCACTGATACGGTTCTTCGTTAGGGTAATCACGGTACTCCTCGGAGGCAGAACCTGTCGCAAAGGACACCGATACACAACCATCACCAAACAATGTGCAACAATATCATGCATGCATGGAACATGGCAATATGAGTGTGTTGGGCTAATGCAACTAAAACCAGAAGGGTTTGAACAAATTTGAATCAAAGATTCAAATTTCAAACTCAAACATGGCCTTTTTAAAGTGCTTTTCCTTGTTCTGCTTAAAATATCAATTTAACTTGTTTGATCATGCATGAAAATATTACAGATGGATAGATTGGATTTTTCTGATCATTTTTCATATATAATTTGTCCAATTTGGAGTTACAGAATAAAAGTTATGAATTTTTGAAGTTTAAATAATATTCTGGAATTTCCTGATTTAAATTAAATCCAGAAATATAATTATTGCGCCAGCATGACGTCAGCATGACGTCAGCGGTCAACTGCGGCTGGCTGGGGTCAAACCTGACGTGTGGGGTCCACACGTCAGTGACAGGGGGGGTTTAACAGGGTTAATTTATTCCTAATTAGGGGTTAGTGGCGCTGGGGCCCACTGTCAGTGTCAGGGGGGTTAATTAAGCGGTGATTAACACTAATCTGACTACCTGGCCGACGGGGCCCACGCGTCAGTGACCCTGGGGGGGTCAAACCCCAGGTCAGACAGGTCAACCCCACCGGCGACATGACGCCGGCGAGGCCCGAGACGGCGGCGCGATGCGGGATCGCGCTACAGGGCACGGGCGAGGCCGTGCTTGGGCTCGTTGGAGAGCTCTTGCTCCCGCGCGTCGAACGGTGGTGGTGGCCGTGCCTGAGGTGGCCGGTACCGACGA
>NW_021279296.1:0-1241 GCF_002162155.2 Triticum dicoccoides
TGATTATGTTGATTGTGATGTGGTACCTATGCAAGCATGTTCCTTATTACTTGGTAGACCATGGCAATTTGATAAAAATTCTGTACACCATGGTAGAAACAATCACTATACTCTTGTTCATAAGGATAAAAATATTACTTTGCTTCCTATGACTCCTGATTCCATTTTGAAAGATGATATTAATAGAGCTAATAAAGCACAACAGGAGAAGAATAAGAGTGAAAATCAGATTGTGGCAAAAGAATTTGAGCAACAAATGAAGCCTAATAATAAACCATCTAGTGTTGCTTCTGAAATTAAATTGAAAAGTGCATGTTTATTTGCCACCAAATCTGATATTGATGAGCAAGATTTCAGCAAATCTGTTTGCTATGCTTTTGTGTGCAAAGAGGCATTATTTTCATTCGAGGACGTGCCTTCCTCTTTGCCTCCTGCTGTCACTAACATTTTGCAGGAGTTCGCTGACGTCTTTCCACAAGACGTGCCACCGGGATTACCGCCTATTCGAGGGATTGAGCATCAGATTGACTTAATTCCCGGTGCTTCACTGCCAAACCGTGCACCATACCGTATCAATCCTGATAGAGGCGAGGGTGTCCCGATCTTTCGATGAGATGATAACTATCGATTTGGTGGAGACGACTTTGACGATCCGACTACAAACGTGCACGACGTTGCGCCTTAGCATAAATAGATTATTGAATAGTTTGCACTAGAAATCACCTGACAAATATGCATATATGCAATATTTTTGGTCATATCCAAGGTAGTCATGTCCTCATCAAATCCAGAGGAGACGAAGGAGATTATGCGTCAAGTACAAGAGCTTCTCGACAAAGGTTATATACGCGAATCCCTTAGTCCTTGTGCTGTTCCTATTATTCTAGTGCCGAAAAAGGATGGTACATCACGTATGTGTGTTGATTGTAGAGGCATTAATAATATTACTATTCGTTATCGTCATCCTATTCCTAGGCTAGATGATATGCTTGATGAATTGAGTGGCTCTACAATATTCTCCAAAGTTGATTTGCGTAGTGGATACCATCAAATTCGTATGAAATTGGGAGATGAATGGAAAACAGCATTTAAAACTAAGTTTGGATTATATGAGTGGTTAGTCATGCCTTTTGGGTTAACTAATGCGCCTAGTACTTTCATGAGACTAATGAACGAAGTTTTACGTGTTTTCATTGGACGATTTGTGGTAGTCTATTTTGATGATATACTGATTTATAGCA
>NW_021279297.1:0-1332 GCF_002162155.2 Triticum dicoccoides
CGCGAATACCTCAAGGATCATCATATCTATCCCTGATATGTTATAGTTCATCACGAAGCTCTAGCAGCTTGGTGGCAATGACTTTGGAGAAACATCACTATCTCATTTGGAAGATCAACTCCCACTCGATTCAAGTGATTGTTGCACTCAGACAATCTGAGCACAAGCTCAACAATTGAGCTTCTCTCCTTAGTTTGCAGGCTAAGAAAATCGTCGGAGGTCTTATACCTCTTGACGTGGGCACGAGCCTGAAATCCCAATTTCAGCCCTCGAAACATCTCATATGTTCCGCGACGTTTCGAAAACGTCTTTGGTGCCTCTACTTAAACCATTTAACTGAACTATCACGTAGTTATCAAAACGTGTATGTCCGATGTTCGCAACATCCACAAACGACGTTTGGGGTTCAGCACACTAAGCAGTGCATTAAGGACATAAGCGTTCTAGTGTCCGCATAATCGCTACTGTCAACTTTCAACTATATTTTCTCTAGGAACATAACTAAAACAGTAGAACTAAAGCGCGAGCTACGACATAATTTGCAAAAAGGTCTTTTGACTATGTTCAAGATAATTAAGTTCATCTTATGAACTCCCACTCAGATAGACATCCCTCTAGTCATCTAAGTGATTACATGATCCGAGTCAACTAGGCCGTGTCCGATCATCACGTGAGACGGACTAGTTAACGTCGGTGAACATCTTCATGTTGATCGTATCTACTATACGACTCATGCTCGACCTTTCGGTCTCCGTGTTCCGAGGCCATGTCTGCACATGCTAGGCTCGTCGAGTTAACCCTAAGTGTTTTCGCTGTGTAAAACTGTCTTACACCCGTTGTATGTGAACGTAAGAATCCATCACACCCGATCATCACGTGGTACTTAGAAGCGACGAACTGTAGCAACGGTGCACAGTTAGGGGAGAACACTTCTTGAAATTTTGTAAGGGATCATCTTATTTACTACCGTCGTCCTAAGTAAACAAGATGCATAAACATAATAAACATCACATGCAATTATATAGTTGTGACATGATATGGCCAATATCATATAGCTCCATTGATCTCCATCTTCGGGGCTCCATGATCATCTTGTCACCGGCATGACACCATGATCTCCATCATCATGATCTCCATCATCGTGTCTTCATGAAGTTGTCACGCCAACGACTACTTCTACTTCTATGGCTAACGCGTTTAGCAATAAAGTAAAGTAAGTTACATGGCGTTCTTCAATGACACGCAGGTCATACAAAAAATAAAGACAACTCCTATGGCTCCTGCCGGTTGTCATACTCATCGACATGCAAGTCGTGAATCCTATTACAAGAA
>NW_021279298.1:0-957 GCF_002162155.2 Triticum dicoccoides
TGATAGAGGCGGGGGTGTCCCGATCTTTCGATGAGATGGTAACTATCGATTTGGTGGAGACGACTTTGACGATCCGACTACAAACGTGCACGACGTTGCGCCTTAGCAATCGCTAAACCAATCTCCAGAGGTTATTGACCACGACGGTGCACGATCAACCTGACCACGAGGGTCTATTCCTGCAAGCAATCGAAGAACGAGCAAGAATATGATAAAAGCAATCTGAATATTGCAAATATGTATGACGTATTGATAAAGGTGGGGATCCGTAAGCGGTCTTGGTCTGGTCGTTGGACACAAACAAAGTACACGAAGTTGCAATGGCTAACTTTTAACTAAACAAATCCCAAGGAAAAGCTACTAGATGGATCTACTTATATAGGAGCAAGGGGTGGCGGCCAAGGAGGTGGGAAGACATCCCAAGGCAGCCTAAAACTAAATCTAGGTCGTACAAGGCCAATGGGCCCAAGTGGAGGTCATGTAACACCTTTGGACTTGTAGTTTGACTCGGATTCTGCTGCAGCATCAGATTGTTTAGTCCACAACTCAACGCTCCGGACGAATTTGAAGGTGATTCCAATTGGGTTGGAAAGTGCACGAAATCTAGTTTCCAACAAAAAAAGAATCACCCAATTCGGAGTCCGTATGAAAAACTTGTGTGCGTTTTGAGTCAGGTATGTCTGTGCAGTCCGAATCTGAATCCAGAACGTGAGAGACTTGGACTCTATCTTCTCTTGGGCCAAAAGTGACGTGAGAGAACTTTTTGGACAGCAAATAAACATCTCTTTCTTCCTTATCTTCATATGTGGATTGTACAAATGTCCCATACACCTGCAATTAGACAAAACACAAAAGTGTGTGAAGTATTTTTGTTCTGGATAACATAAATAGATTATTGAATAGTTTGCACTAGAAATCACCTGACAAATATGCATATATGCAATATTTTTGGTCATA
>NW_021279299.1:0-1954 GCF_002162155.2 Triticum dicoccoides
TCACTTTTGGCCCAAGAGAAGATAGAGTCCAAGTCTCTCACGTTCTGGATTCAGATTCGGACTGCACAAACACACCTGACTCAAAACGGACACAAGTTTTTCATACGGACTCCGAATTGGGTGATTCTTTTTTTGTTGGAAACTAGATTTCGTGCACTTTCCAACCCAATTGGAATCACCTTCAAATTCGTCCGGAGCGTTGAGTTGTGGACGAAACAATCTGATGCTGCAGCAGAATCCGAGTCAAACTACAAGTCCAAAGGTGTTACATCACCTCCACTTGGGCCCATTGGCCTTGTACGACCTAGATTTAGTTTTAGGCTGCCTTGGGACGTCCTCCCACCTCCTTGGCCACCACCCCTTGCTCCTATATAAGTAGATCCATCTAGTAGTTTTTCCTTGGGATTTGTTTAGTTAAAAGTTAGCCATTGCAACTTCGTGTACTTCGTTTGTGTCCAACGACCAGACCAAGACCGCTTACAGATCCCCACCTTTATCAATACTTCATATATATTCGCAATATTCAGATTGCTTTATCATATTCTTGCTCGTTCTTCGATTGCTTGCAGGAATAGAACTTCGTGGTCAGGTTGATCGTGCTCCGGCGTGGTCAATAACCTCAGGAGATTGGTTTAGCGATTGCTAAGGCGCAACGTCGTGCACGTTTGTAGTCGGATCGTCAAAGTCGTCTCCACCAAATCGGTAGTATCATCTCATCGAAAGATCGGGACACCCCGCCTCTATCAAGTGGTATCAGTTTTCAGGTTGCTCGGTGAGAATTTCCAGTTTTTCCTAGATTAGATTTATTTTCTTACCTATTGTCCAAGAAAAAGCCACAAAACAAAAGTTAGATCTATTCATCCTTTGTCCTAGCCAGACTGAGCCTTTGCAATTTTCTATTCATTGCTTGCATAGTTGAATTATCGGTTGCATCGTCGTGTTAGTTGCTGGTCTTAGTGTCTAGTTCCTTTAGAGGTTCGAGTTCTGTTCACATTAGTCACGTCGCCGCTGCATCGTTATCCCTTCCGCTGTCCACCACCCATCCATCAATTTCCTCCACGTGCTACCCACCGTTCATTGTCATAATCATAGTTGAGATCGTTCCCATCTTCGCTTGATCCACTCTACATCTTATCTAGTTTGTTTTGGAAAGAGGGAGAGAGAAAAAAAAGATAGAGAAAAAAAGAGAGAGAAAAAAAAAGAGAAAAAAGGAAAGAAAAAAAAAGTCAGAGAAAAAAAAAGAAAGGAAAAGAAAAAAAAAGTGTGAGAAAAAAAAGAGAGGAGAAAAAAAAACAAATTTCGGATCTATCTAGACTCAATCTCGTAGTTGAATTCGGATTGGAATCTGTTTTGTGCACTATTCAGTAAAACAGGCATAACTTCTTCATATGAAGTCTGTTTTGGCTCCGCGAGTACTCAAATGAAAGCTAGTGACGAGCCGCATCTAAATAGTTGCAGAAGCTAGTTCAGTATTTGGCACCTCAACATCAGCTTCTAAATAGGTCTACTGCTATTGTGATCTTCACTTATATCTTGCTGTCCAGAGCTACTTCATATCCTTTTTTGATGCTAGTTGTGCTACGCCGTGACCTCATTAGTGTTCTAGGCTCGCGTCTCTAGTACGGTCTAGCCTAGGACCAGCAGAGTACCGTCGTTGAGCGTTTATTCAACATTGCATCTTTGAATTGATTATTGCTAATCTTTTGCTACCATATATAGCCAACCCAGCTCCACATATTTCTACACCGTGTATACATACGCTCCCCTGGCAATCGCTTTACTCAATATTCGGAGTTACTTGACACCGCTGGTTGCCGATCACCGCCTGCTGCATGGTAAGAACTTGTAAGACATTGATATTTGCTTTACTGTGAGCGTTTTACCACCACATCCTAGTAGTTATAGGAACATTATTTTTGGGTTTTGTTTCTTGTTCTACTAATCATGACAGGAT
>NW_021279300.1:0-1418 GCF_002162155.2 Triticum dicoccoides
TTCACATACAACGGGTGTAAGACAGTTTTACACAGCGAAAACACTTAGGGTTAACTTGACGAGCCTAGCATGTGCAGACATGGCCTCGGAACACGGAGACCGAAAGGTCGAGCATGAGTCGTATGGTAGATACGATCAACATGAAGATGTTCACCGATGATGACTAGTCCGTCTCACGTGATGATCGGACACGGCCTAGTTGACTCGGATCATGTGATCACTTAGATGACCAGAGGGATGTCTATCTAAGTGGGAGTTCATAAGATGAACTTAATTATCCTGAACATAGTCAAAAGACCTTTTGCAAATTATGTCGTAAGCTCGCACTTTAGTTCCACTGTTTAGATATGTTCCTAGAGAAAATATAGTTGAAAGTTGATAGTAGCGATTATGCGATCAGTAGAAAGCTTATGTCCTTAATGCACCGCTCAGTGTGCTGAACCCCAACGTCGTTTGTCGATGTTGCGAACATTGGACATACACGTTTTGATAACTACGTGATAGTTCAATTAAATGGTTTAAGTAGAGGCACCAAAGACGTTTTCGAAACGTGGCAGAACATATGAGATGTTTCGAGGGCTGAAATTGGGATTTCAGGCTCGTGCCCACGTCAAGAGGTATAAGACCTCCAACGATTTTCTTAGCCTGCAAACTAAGGGAGAAAAGCTCAATCGTTGAGCTTGTGCTCAGATTGTCTGAGCACAACAATCACTTGAATCGAGTGGGAGTTGATCCTCCAGATGAGATAGTGATGTTTCCCCAAAGTCATTGCCACCAAGCTGCTAGAGCTTCGTGATTAACTATAACATATCAGGGATAGATATGATGATCCTTGAAATATTCATGATGTTTGACACCGCGAAAGTAGAAATCAAGAAGGAGCATCAATTGTTGATGGTTGGTGAAACCACTAGTTTCAAGAAAGGCAAGGGAACAAAGGGATACTTCATGAAACGGCAATTCAGCTGCTGCTCTAGTGAAGAAACCCAAGGTTGAACCCAAACCCGAGACTAAGTGCTTCTGTAATAAGGGGAACAACCACTGGAGCAGCATTACCCTAGATACTTGGTAGATGAGAAGGCTGGCAAGGTCGATAGAAGTATATTGGATATACATTATGTTAATGTGTACTTTACTAGTACTCCTAGTAGCACCAGGGTATTGGATACCGGTTCGGTTGCTAAGTGTTAGTAACTCGAAATAAAAGCTACGGAATATACGGAGACTAGCTAAAGGTGAGCTGACGATATATGTTGGAAGTGTTTCCAAGGTTGATATGATCAAGCATCGCACGCTCCCTCTACCACCGAGATTGGTGTTTGCGTTGAGCATAGACATGATTGGATTATGTCTATCGCAATACGGTTATTCATTTAAGGAGAATAATGGTTACTCTATTTTTGAATAATACCTTCAAT
>NW_021279301.1:0-1283 GCF_002162155.2 Triticum dicoccoides
GGGGCGGCGGGGAGGAGATGCAGGGAGATGGAGGAGATGCAGATGCAGGGGAGATGCAGAGCCGTGGAGGAGATGCAGGGAGATGGAGGAGATGCAGATGCAGGGGAGATGCATAGCCGTGGAGGAGATGCAGGGGAGACGATGCAGGGGAGATGGAGGAGATGTAGGGGAGATGCATAGCTGTGGTCTAAAATTGTCAATTTGATGCCAGATTATGGTCTAAAATTGCTGTGCATTGGTTGCTTGCAGATGGATACTGACCAAAGCTTCTTGGACACCCTTGGTTTTGGTTACACGCAAACACAACTAGAAAGTCCAATTGGAGAGCAGGCAACTCCATCAACGCAGCATCGTTCTGCAATAACAGAGAAAGGAAAATCCAACAAAGGCAAAAATTGGTCTAGTGATGAGGACAAGGTTCTCATAGCAGCATGGACAAATACAAGTTTGGATATTGTTGGGACAGATCAAAACCGGGATTCTTATTGGGATAGAATTTCAGAGTACTACAACACACACAAGGAATCATCATGGCCGGAGCGTAATGCTAATGCAATCAATTGCCGTTACACAACGATTAATAGAGAGACCTCTAAATTTTGTGGTTGCCTTCAGCAGATTTTAAATAGGGAAGAAAGTGGAAGGACTATACAAGAAAAGGTATGCGCCTTTCTTGTAATTCTATATGTGATGTGCAATATTCTATATGTGTTGTGCTTATTTTAACAACATATTTATATGTGCAGACAAACGATGCACACATTTTGTTCAAGGAAATGGATCTTAAAAAAAAAGAAGCCTTTCACACTGATGCATTGCTATGTAGAGTTTTCGAAGTATCCAAAGTGGCAGACAAGAGAAGTTGAAACTTCTCTTAAGAAACAAAAGAAGACCATTGATGCAAGTCCAGGCACAGCCACCAATGATCCGGCTGATGCATCCTCGGTACGTACTGATGCTACCTCGATACACACTGATGCTCTTGAACATGAGAAAAGACCTGATGGTGTGAAGAGGGACAAGAGAGGTAAAGCTGATGACAGTGCTTGCAAGCTGTCATTAGAAACTGTGTGGGCAGCAAAGCTAGAGAAGGATGAGATCAAAGAGGCGGCAAGAAATGCTCGCTACGCACAGCAATTGGAATTGCGAAAAGAGGAGATTGCACTCAAAAAGAATGAGGATGCACGAAACGAGAGGGAGGATGCACGGAGACAGTTTGAATTAGATGAGAGGGTCATGCTCATCGACACAAGTGGTATGACTGATGTTCAAAAGCAGTTCTA
>NW_021279302.1:0-1162 GCF_002162155.2 Triticum dicoccoides
TTATGACAGGAATTTCATGAGAATTGCACCACCTTTTGTGAATTCTTGACATAGTGATACTTCTCGCCATCCTTTTTCATTCCTCGGTTCCGTGTTGATGCAACCGGAATACCGACAAATGAATTGTGATGTGTGAAATCAATACTCCTAGCAACCTCGTTGCTTGGTAGTTAAAGGATAATAATTTTATTCTTAGTATGTTGGTTATTGAATCACCATTCTAAGATTGATCGTGCTACCTAGTCCTTATTTCCTGGTGCACTCTTTGATTGATGAGTTAGGATTTGTCAAGTCCTCGCCCATTTGATCATATCATCTTGCCCTGAAAAGCAAGATTGTTCTCGAGCTTAGTAACATATCGGTGGTTCGTGATTTTCCGAAGATCTTCTCGGAAGTACCACCAGGTCGTCACCTGACCGTTATATTGAGCCCGTGATCAAGTTGGTTTCTTGTGAACCACCTTCTTTCCAAGAATCGGTGTTAGATATCCCTGAGCTAGTTGGTTAAGCTGGACAACAACTTGGAGAGTTGGAAGATAAAAACTTGTCTGACTTAGTTCGTTCCAAAGGGATATTCTTGTGTAGTGTGTGTTGAAGAAAGATGATATCTTCATCGATTGGTCCCTGTGATCAGTTGCTGGACCTATCGTCTTATCAATCCCTTGATTTGAGTGTGGGCTATCGTCAAATCAAATCAGTACCAACGATGCTCGTAATGTTGTCCTACTCGTGGTTGATCCCTCGAGCATACACCATTACATCTTTGGTCTGACCAATGCTATCACCGTGTTCACATGATGGTGGAAGTCCAGTGATATGGAAATTCCGATGAGTTGCTGTTGAGCCCATCAGTAGCATTTTGTCTCCCCCCATGAATCATGTTGAACATCAACCTAGTGTTGGAAACTTGTGTAAGCATTTCTTCGTGTTTCGTTCATGAAGCATATGTTTGAATGAAAGTAGTGATTTTCCCTAATTCATGTGCATATGATGCAAGTTGCCGCCATGAATTTGAGGAAGATTGTTTTGTTTCCCTGGAATCATTCCAAATTAGTCATGCACATGTGCGAAGTATTCTGTGGTCTGGAGACTTGCAACCTTCATTCCATATGTGTCCCGAGCACACCAAGCCACTGATTGATTTGTTCAAGGGGAAGAAGTTC
>NW_021279303.1:0-1277 GCF_002162155.2 Triticum dicoccoides
TTCACATCGTTTGGGGCTGTGAGCGAAACTCCGGCCGGATCTCCTCATGGATGGAACCCGAATAGGCGATAAACCTGGACTAGAGACTTGAGTGTTTAGGTAGGTCGTGGTCTACACCCACGTCGGCTTTCGCTTGAAGTCTGCCGAGCACATGTCGTGTGCAGACGCTAAGTGGTGGAAACATGTATGAAGAAGTACACCCCTGCAGGGTTAACATCATCTATTCGAATAGCCGTGTCCGCGGAAAAGGACTTCTGGGTTGCTTATATCAGTTCATAGACAAGTGAAAGTGGATACCCTAAAATACGCAAGATAAGCGTGAGTGCTATGGATGGCGTTCTCGTAGGGAGACGGGAGCGGATCCATAGTGGTGTATTGATATGGTGAATATGTGGACTCGTGTGCGCCACCTCAAAAGAGTTACTTGTAGTCGTAGTTCAGGATAGCCACCGAGTCAAAGCTGGCTTGCTGCAGTTAAACCCCACCATCCCCTTTGTTGATAATGATGCATATGTAGATAGTTCTGATGTAAGTCTTGCTGGGTACATTTGTACTCACGTTTGCCTATTTTATGTTTTTGCAGAGAGACTTCAGTCTCACTAGTAGTTCCACGTGGACTTCGATGTTTAGCTTGTTACCTCAGCTACGATCTTGTGCCCTCGGCAGGATCTGGTAGATAGTCAGGCTTCTCAGCCTTTTTCATTTCTAGATGTCTGTACTCAGACATGATAGCTTCCGCATGTGCTTTGACTTGTATGCTCTGATTGTTGGGTCATAAGACCCATGTTTGTAATATCTCGCTCCTCGGAGCCTATTGAATAAATTACTTGAGTCGTAGAGTCATGTTGTGGTGCCATGTTGTATTTGCACATATCGAGCATATTGTGTGTATGTTATTGAAATGCTTGGTATGTGTGGGATCTGACCATCTAGTTGTTTATCTTTAGTAGCCTCTCTTACGGGGAAATGTCTCCTAGTGTTTCCACCGAGCCATGGTAGCTTGCTGCTGCTCCGGAACACTTAGGCTGGCCGGCATGTGTCCTTCTTCGTTCCTGTGTCTGTCCCTTCGGGGAAATGTCACGCGATGAATACCGGAGTCCTGTTAGCCCGCTACAGCCCGGTTCACCGGAGTCCTGCTAGCCCAGTGCTACAGCCTGGATTCACTCGCTGATGACCGACACGTTCGATGCTGGGTCATGGATGCCTGTCCCTGTAGGTCTGTGCCACTTTGGGTTTACGACTAGCCATGTCAGCCCGGGCTCCTTATCATATGGATG
>NW_021279304.1:0-1216 GCF_002162155.2 Triticum dicoccoides
TGATGGGATCCGGTGCTTTAGTGCTGGTATGATCGCATCCGACATGTTTCCCCGTCTTCGTCCCTTATGCTTGCCACTCGCAGGTCCGCTCCAATGACGATTCTACATTCTCACTACCATTACAACCATTCCCTATCAATGGATAATGTCCTATACTACTTACTCTCCCGCTCAATCACGGAGACGAGTTTTCCACGGTTTCCACCCCTCCCTTCATACCGCAGCAACACGGGTTTTTTCCACCCCTTTCAGAACGTGCTCTTCGCGCCACAAAGCCGCCCCAAGACGCGCGATCAATGAGCATCGAGCTTAAACATATCGCAAACGTCAAAAATAGTATAACTGGACTAATATATATCGCGCACGTGCGATATGTTTGTCACAAGGCGCAAAAAATAATTAAAAAGGGAATGCAACACGAGGACTTCCCAGGAGGTCACCCATCCTAGTACTACTCTTGCCCAAGCACGCTTAACTTCGGAGTTTTGATGGGATCCGGTGCTTTAGTGCTGGTATGATCGCATCCAACATGTTTCCCCGTCTTCGTCCCTTATGCTTGCCACTCCCAGGTCCGCTCCAAAGACGATTCTACATTCTCACTACCATTACAACCGTTCCCTAACAATGGATAATGTACTATACTACTTACTCTCCCGCTCAATCACGGAGACGAGTTTTCCACGGTTTCCACCCCTCCCTCCAAACCGCAGCAACACGAGTTTTTCCACCCCTTACAGAACGCGCTCTTCGCGCCACAAAGCCGCCCCAAGACGCGCGAGCAATGAGCATCGAGCTTAAACATATCGCAAACGTCAAAAATAATATAACTGGATTAATATATATCGCGCACGTGCGATATGTTTGTCACAAGGCGCAAAAAATAATTAAAAAGGGAATGCAACACGAGGACTTCCCACGAGGTCACCCATCCTAGTACTACTCTCGCCCAAGCATGCTTAACTTCGGAGTTCTGATGGGATCCAGTGCTTTAGTGCTGGTATGAACGCATACGACATGTTTCCCCTTGTTCGTCCCTTATGCTTGCCACTCCCATGTCCTCCCCAAAGACGATTCTACATTCTCACTACCATTACAACCGTTCCCTAACAATGGATAATGTCCTATACTACTTACTCTCCCGCTCAATCACGGAGACGAGTTTTCCACGGTTTCCACCCCTCCCTCCATACCGCAGCAACACGAGTTTTTTCCACCC
>NW_021279305.1:0-908 GCF_002162155.2 Triticum dicoccoides
TAAATGCATGAAAAATAACAAATGTAGTCAGAAAGGGTTGTAAATTGATGATGTGGCTTTGAATGGTGCATTTTGAACACAGAATAACTATGGAGTTCAAATAAGTTCAAAAAAATGAAATCCCTTTGTAAATGACGAGTTTCCGTATGAAACCCTGATACTTCGAAAGAGATTGTCTGTTTTGTACATGAAGTGCATCCAGTTTTTGCCGTAACCCTCTTACTTTCTCGCACATGCTATGTGGGTGAAATGATGATAGCATGCCAACTTGGAACCTTTCAGAGTTCATTTCAAATGCATTTCAATTTCATGGTCTCATAGCTCAAAA
This sequence comes from Triticum dicoccoides, assembly GCF_002162155.2. Lineage (NCBI taxonomy): Eukaryota > Viridiplantae > Streptophyta > Magnoliopsida > Poales > Poaceae > Triticum > Triticum dicoccoides. The sequence goes on from NW_021279305.1 coordinate 329, forward strand.
TAATCAGTAAATGCATGAAAAATAACAAATGTAGTCAGAAAGGGTTGTAAATTGATGATGTGGCTTTCAATGGTTCATTTTGAACACAGAAAAACTATGGAGTTCAAATAAGTTCAAAAAAATGAAATCCCTTTGTAACAGACGAGTTTCCGTATGAAACCCTGATACTTCGAAAGAGATTGTCCGTTTTGTACACGAAGTGCATCCAATTTTTGCCGTAACACTCTCTACGTTCTCGCACATGCTATGTGGATGAAATGATGATACCATGTCAACTTGGAACCTTTTCAGAGTTCATTTTAAATGCTTTTCAATTTCATAGTCTTATAGCTCAAAATAATCAGTAAATGGATGAAAATAACAAATGAAGTCAGAAAGGGTTGTAAATTGATGATGTGGCTTTGAATGGTGCATTTTGAACACAGAATAACTATGGAGTTCAAATAAGTTCAAGAAAATGAAATCCCTTTGTAACAGACGAGTTTCCGTATGAAACCCTGATACTTCGAAAGAGATTGTCCGTTTTGTACACGAAGCGCATCCAGTTTTTGCCGTAACCCTCTCTACTTTCTTGCACATG
>NW_021279306.1:0-1340 GCF_002162155.2 Triticum dicoccoides
ATATCCCTTTGGAACGAACTAAGTCAGGCAAGCTTTTATCTTCCAACTCTCCAAGTTGTTGTCTAGCTTAACCAACTAGCTCAGGGGTATCCAACACCGATTCTTGGAGAGAAAGTGGTTCACAAGAAACCAACTTGATCACGAGCTCAACATAACAGTCAGGTGACAGCCTGGTGATACTTTCAAGAAGATATTCGGAACATCACGAACCACCGATATGTTACTAAGCTCGAGAACAATCTCGCTTTTGAGGGCAAGACGATATGATCAAATGAGTGAGGACTTGACAAGATCCTAACTCATCAATCGAATGGTGCACCGAAATAAGGACTAGGTAGCACGATCAGTCTTAGAAGGATGATTCAAAAACCAACACGCTAAGAATGAAATTATTATCCTTTAACTACCAAGCAACGAGGTTGCTGGGAGTATTGATTTCACACATCACAATTCATTTGTCGATATTCCGGTTGCATCAACACGAGGGCCGAGGAATGAATAATGATGGCGAGAAGTATCACTACGTCAAAATTCATGAGAGTTGGTGCAGTTCTCATGACAATTCTGACATAAAGGGGGTAATACTCCAAGGTAGAACAGAACCAAAAGCTGGATTGGCATTTGATCTGCGGAATACAACTACTTTGACCCAATCCTAGATATGGACGAGGTACTGGAGTTTGTTTCTCCAAGTCATTCAGGACAGAATGGCTTGACGGACCACAAGGGTAATAGGCATCGATAAACGAATGCATGCATACCCTTGATATCAATTGATAGACGAAGGTCAGTAGACAACTAAAGAGGGACAACTCAAAGGAACATATAATTTTCTGAGTTGTGGATGCATAGATTAGTATGTCGAGCGAGATCAACATTTCTTCCAGATAACCCATGCAAAGAGGTAGGACTGGCAGAGTCACGATTTATGAATGGAGATCTCCTCAAGAGTACTCTAATTGTGATCTTTTGATCCAATAAACATCTGCCATAAGCGGTTCATAGTATTTGAAAGAAGGAAATACCACGGACCTCGAGGACTATCGCAAAGTTTCTAATATCCTGAAGGAACTAGCAAACACTATCAACATGAAGTAAGTAGAGTGAATCTCGGGTTCAAAACCCAGAAATAGAATGCCTACTAACTAATAACATCACGGGATGCTTTCGAGAATGATGGCCAGAATCATCACACTGGGAACACAAATCATGGCTAAATTACTAGATGATCCCCTAAGACACCTAGGGTCATAATAATATCTCCAACATATATGTCAAGGTAACGGAGTACCTCCACTCACTGATTAGTGTGGTTAATCTGGCCCATGGGAACATTGAAA
>NW_021279307.1:0-1340 GCF_002162155.2 Triticum dicoccoides
ATGGCCTGCCTATGGGATGCGGGCTATTTTGGTGGTCGGGATCCAGATCGGGGGAAACCTGGGTCGGCTCCGGCCGGCCGCGACGACGACGACGCCCGCGGGCGCCGATTTCTTCATGGAGACGTCTGTCAAGGTCTGCCCTTCCACTCCCCACCACCTAGCTTCTCGGGTGAAAACCTAACTCCGGTGGGCGGCGGCGGCGTCTTTGGCGCCGCGGCCTTCTTGAAGGCGCCGCCTTGAGGGCTGGGTGGTGGCGGACGCTGTTTGGGGTCGGTGACAGCTGCCGACGGCGTGCCCTTCTTCGCCCAAGCCTCCGCTTTTCCTCCGACGCGTTCCGGTTCTCCTTGGGGCGTCGTTTTTGGAGTAAGTGTTGGCTGGGGGGATGGTGGAGCGGTGCTCCATCTCACACATTGATGGCGGCGAATGTCGGCAGCATGGCACTGTGGAGGCTCGACGTCCGATGCACGGAGATGGACTCGCGCAGGAGGAGGTTGCTGTTTGGCGTCATGGTGGCGTCAATGGGGAGTGGCCAGACATGGTAGAAGCCTCAATTTGATCTGAAGACGGACCTGTGGAAGATGGCGGCGACGACACACGAGTGCGTCTGACCGGATTATGCCCCAAACCCGGTATGTGGCTCGGCTGGGGCTTCCGAATGTGTTTCGGCTTCCGTCTTTTGATGTTAGGTTTACGTGAGTGGTCTGGATAGTGGCCCGGCTAGCACCCCTTCATCATATTGGATAGGAGTAGTGGCATATGTTGCCAAGATGATGGATTCAGGCACATTGGTGTAATACTTTGTATGGTCCTCGAGAATAATCAATAAAGTGGTCGTATGCATCTTCCAGATGCAGAGGCCGGGGGTCATCCTCCTTTTCTAAAAAAAAAACTCAGCTCATAATGTGCACAGACTAAGAAAGCACTTATATAACCTAAAAGGATCTAAAACAAGATAACTGAAATAACACAACAGAACAAATTAACATCTCCCGAAGCATTTACAGTATATATATACAAAGTGGAGACATTAGTATCACTAAATTGTTGATTCCCACAACTAATACTACGCTCTTGATTCTCTCAATTGTTTTTTGAAACGGAAAAAAAAACTTGAATAGCAGGAAAGTTCTAAATTTTGGAGCATTGTGACACCTAGGATTGTCCAAATTCGGGAAAATATACACCTCAAGCTTTGTATGATAATGCCCAACACTCCAACTTTTGGAGTAACGGATTTCTGCTTTATTTTAATTTCTCAGTCTCGAGTTATGTCACTAAACTGTGTTGTACTGAAACCACTTACAATTTACAGCGGAGAATAGTCGCGAAAACAGAAAAAA
>NW_021279308.1:0-949 GCF_002162155.2 Triticum dicoccoides
GTTCTGCGGTAACGATGCAGCGTGAATATTATTAAATACTTGGAGCGTGATAAAATCATGAGTTTTTTACACAACGTGGGCACATGTGCTATAGGACTGATGGTAATTTTTCATAATTTTTTGTGATGGAGAAGTATCTGAACACTTCCCTCTACGCAGATTGCTCTTCGCACGTCTACGACTGTGGCCGGCGGCCTCCGGGGGCTAGCATACCGTCAAATCTTGCGTAGGCAGCCTCTCACAAGTCTGGAAGTGTTGAGGCGGTTGCAAATGCCCAGCACGCGTCTCCGGGGTGTGCCCCCCCCTCACGGACGCCGCCGCCGCCGGCACCTGGAGGGGGGAAACGGACGCGTCGGGTGTACACGGAGTGGATGTAGCTGTGGGCCTGGCCCGGATGTTGCTCCAAAGTGTTCCTCTGGGCCGACCTAACACAACCGGGTGGAGAGGTCCACTGGTCAAAGCCCGTCCGTGCAAAGTCAAAGCGCTAGATCCCGTGGTCAAACGCTACAGGGTTAGGCGGGACGGGGGCCCTGGGGGGTAGCAATGCCACCGGAGCATCGTACCGGGCCCTCATACATGCGGGGTGGTGTTGTGGCATGTCCGAAGAGGCGGCACACGTCTCCGGGTTGTGGCCCCCCTCACGGACGGCAATGAAACGGTAGTAGACGTTCTGCGGTAACGATGCAGCGTGAATATTATTAAATACTTGGAGCGTGATAAAATCATGAGTTTTTTACACAACGTGGGCACATGTGCTATAGGACTGATGGTAATTTTTCATAATTTTTTGTGATGGAGAAGTATCTGAACACTTCCCTCTACGCGGATTGCTCTTCGCACGTCTACGATTGTGGCCGGCGGCCTCCGGGGGCTAGCATACCGTCAAATCTTGCGTAGGCGGCCTCTCACAAGTCTAGAAGTGTTGAGGCGGTTGCAAACGCCCATCACG
>NW_021279309.1:0-1605 GCF_002162155.2 Triticum dicoccoides
GCAAATGAGTACGGATGGATTTTAAAAGGAAGACAGACAATGATGGTAAGAATTACCATTAAGAAAGCTCGACTTGTCGTTAAGATGTTTTCCGACAAGTTCAAGGAGTTGACTACGATGAGATTTTCTCACTCGTAGCGATGCTAAGAGTCTGTTGGAATTATATTAGCGATTACTGCATTATTTATGAAATCTTGCAGATAGGATGTCAAAACATTGTTTCCTCGACGATTTTCTTGAGGAAAGGTTGTATGTGATACAACCGGAAGGTTTTGTCAATCCCGAAAGATGCTAATAAGTATGCAAAGCTCCAGCAATCCTTCTAAGGACTGGAGTGAGCATCTCAGAGTTGGAATGTATGCTTTGATGATGATCAAAGATTTTGGGTTTGTACAAAGTTTATGAGAAACTTGTATTTCCAAAGAAGTGAGTGGGAGCACTATAGAATTTCTGATGAATACATGTTGATCAGAAATGATGTAGAATTTCTGGAAAGCATATAGGGTTATTTTGAAAGTGTTTTTCAATAGAAAGCCTGGATTAAGCTACTTGAACATTGAGCATCAAGATCTATAAGGATAGACCAAAATGCTTAATAATACTTTCAAATGAGCACATACCTTGACATGATCTTGAAGGTGTTCAAGATGGACCAGTCAAAGAAGGAGTTCTTGCCTGAGTTGTAAGGTACGAAGTTAAGACTTAAAGCTCGACCACGGCAGAATAGAGAGAAAGGACGAAGGTCGTCCCCTATGCTTAAAACGTAGGCTCTTCAGTATGCTATGCTGTGTACCGCACCTGAAGTGTGCCTTGCCATGAGTCAGTCAAGGGGTACAAGAGTGATCCAAGAATGGCTCACGGGACAGCGGTCAAAGTTATCCTTAGTAACTAGTGGACTAAGGAATTTTCTCGATTATGGAGGTGGTAAAAGAGTTCGTCGTAAAGGTTACGTCGATGCAAGCTTAACACCTATCCGGATAGCTCTGAGTAGAGAGACCGGATACATATAATGGAGCAATAATTTAGAATAGCTCAAAGTAGAACAGTTATTTGGAATAGCTCCAAATAGAGCGTGGTAGCTGCATCTAGGAGATGACATAGAGATTTGTAAAGCACACACGGATCTGAAAGGTTCAGACCCGTTGACTAAAACCTCTCTCACAAGCAACACGATCAAACATAAAACTCATTGAGTGTTAATCACATAGTGATGTGAACTAGACTACTGACTCTAGTAAACTCTTGGGTATTAGTCACATGGCGATGTGACCTGTGAGTGTTAATCACATGGCGATGTGAACTGGATTATTGACTCTAGTGCAAGTGGGAGACTGTTGGAAATATGCCCTAGAGGCAATAATAAAAGTATTATTATTATATTTCCTTGTTCATGATAATTGTCTTTTATTCATGCTATAACTGTATTATCCGGAAATCGTAATACACGTGTGAATACATAGACCACAATATGTCCCTAGTGAGCCTCTAGTTGACTAGCTCGTTGTGATCAACAGATAGTCATGGTTTCCTGGCTATGGACATTGGATGTCGTTGATAACGGGATCACATCATTAGGAGAATGATGTGATGGACAAGACCCAATCC
>NW_021279310.1:0-906 GCF_002162155.2 Triticum dicoccoides
AAACAGCCCTAAGCATAGTAGACAACGTTCTATTGACTACTTCAGTTTGTCCATCAGTTTGGGGGTGACAAGTAGTACTAAAAAGCAGTTTAGTCCCCAACTTAGCCCATAAACATCTCCAAAAGTGGCTAAGAAATTTAGTATCACGATCTGAAACAATAGTATTTGGCACACCATGCAAGCGAATAATTTCACGAAAGAACAAATCAGCAACATTAACAGCATCATCGCTTTTATGACATGGTATAAAGTGTGCCATTTTCGAGAATCTATCCACGACAACAAATATGCTATCCCTCCCCTTCTTTGTTCGAGGTAAACCTAAAACAAAGTCCATAGATATATCCTCCCAAGGAACACTAGGTACAGGCAAAGGCATATATAAACCATGAGGATTGAGGCGTGACTTAGCTTTTTGACATGTAGTGCAGCGAGCAATAAAACGCTCAACATCCCGCCTCATCTTTGGCAAAAGAAATGTGTAGCAAGTACGTCCTCCGTCTTCTTCATGCCAAAGTGTCCCATTAATCCTCCTCCATGCGCCTCCTGCAACAACAAAAGACGAACGGAGCTAGCTGGAATGCATAGCTTGTTAGCACGAAACACAAATCCATCGTTAACAACAAACTTGTTCCACATTCTTCCTTCTTTACAATTATGCATTACATCTTTAAAATCAGCATCATGCACATATTGATCTTTGATGGTCTCCAAACCAAATATTTTGAAGTCAAGTTGTGAAAGCATAGTATAGCGACGAGACAAAGCATCAGCAATAACATTTTCTTTTCCCTTCTTGTGTTTAATGACATAAGGGAAAGTCTCAATGAATTCAACCCATTTAGCATGTCTACGATTCAGTTTAGCTTGACTTTTAATATGTTTCAATGATTCATGATCAGAATG
>NW_021279311.1:0-2603 GCF_002162155.2 Triticum dicoccoides
GCTTCCGGATCCCCACCATTATCAATACTTCATATATATTTGCAATATTCAGATTGCTTTATCATATTCTTGCTCGTTCTTCGATTGCTTGCAGGAATAGACCTTCGTGGTCAGGCTGACCGTGCTTCCAGCATCGTCAGTAACCTCAGGAGATTGGTTTAGCGATTGCTAAGGCGCAACGTCGTGCACGTTTGTAGTCGGATTGTCAAAGTCGTCTCCACCAAATCGATAGTTATCATCTCATCGAAAGATCGGGACCCTCGCCTCTATCAATTTGGCTTGTGGCTCTCACTCACTTTTTGGTAGCTCACTTTCTCACTCTTCTCTCTTTGGTGGGTGGCTTGCTTGTCGGCTATCACTTGACTAGGAGACATGGGTCGTAGCACATATTCTTTTCCTTTCATCTTGAAGTTATAGTGCTTTGTACGCCCATTGTGGAAGACACCACGGTTGAATTGCCATGGCCGCCCAAGGAGGAGGTGGCAAACGGTCATTGGGACCACATCACACTCCAAAGTGTCCTCATATGCACCAATTTTGAAGGATACTTGGACCGTATGCTCAACTCGTATAGTGCCGGAGTCACTTAGCCATTGAACCTTGTAGGGGTGCGGGTGCTTCTTCTTGACCAATTGAAGCTTGGAGCATAGTTCTTCGCTTGCCAAGTTGTGGCAACTACCTCCATCGATGATGACCTTGACGGATTGTCCATTGATGCCGGCCTTTGTGTGGAAGATGTGGCATCGTTGGTCTTCTTCTTGTTGATGTTGAAGTGTCAAGACCTTGGAGACAACGAGAGCGGGGATCGTATCTTCATCACAAAAGACTTGATCATCTTCATCCTCGTTCACGCGCCGGTGCATGGCCACTTGCTCAATAGCTTCCATTTCATCTTCACTCATTGAGTCGTAGGTGCCATCGTCGTTGAGGATCATGGTGCGCTTGTTGGTGCATTCATAGGACTTGTGGCCTCGGCCGCCGCAAGTGAAACACTTGAAGGAGCTTGTCTTGACGGTCTCATCGGTTGGAGTAGATGATGAAGCACGCGGCTTGAAGTTGCTTGTAGTAGGAGGAAGACGACTTGAACTTGTGGAAGTTTTCTTGTAACTTGACTTGTCGTCGTTGCTTGGAGAAGGCTTGGTTGATGTCGAAGTTGGAGTAGTTGTTGAAGCTTGGTTGTTGGAGAAGCCGTGTGCCTTGGAGGAGTACTTGGCGTACTTGAAGTCATCTTGCACTTGACGTTCCGCCTTTGTAGCTTGATGCACGAGCTCAAAGAGGTTGGAGTAGGGTTGAAAGTCGGCGATCTTCTTGATGGGATGATTGAGTCCGTTCAAGAATCGTGCCATTGTTTGCTCATCATCCTCCGTGACATTGGCTCGAATCATGGCAATCTCCATTTCCTTGTAGTATTCTTCAACACTCTTTGTTCCTTGCTTGAGGAGTTGTAGCTTCTTGAAGAGATCGCGGTTGTAGTAGGTTGGCACAAAACGTGCTCGCATGACATCCTTCATTTGAGCCCAAGTGGTGATTGGAGGTTCACCTCTTGCTTGTCGGCGCTCAAGGACTTGTTCCCACCATATGAGCACATAGTCTTGGAATTCAAGTGATGGCATAGCGATCTTCTTCTCTTCGTCATAGTTGTGCAAACGAAAGATTTTGTCGCCCTTCAATGCCCATGAGAGGTACTCTTCGGGGTCATTACTTCCATTGAACTTGGGCATTGTGAATTTGAGTTTTCCATAGCGTTGCTCTTCATTGTGTTGTTGGCGATGGTGATGATGACGCCCTTGACGTGGAGGGTAATCATCCTCGTGTTGCTCTTGGCGTGGAGGAAGTCCATGATTAACTTGCTCTTGTTGACCTTGAGGTTGCGGTGGAGCTTGAGGAGCTTGTGAGGGAGCTTGTGGGGCTTGACGTTGCGCACGCGTATGGTAGTTCCTCTCTTGGATTTCTTCTTGAAGGGCTTCCTCTTGATTGCGCCTTTCGCGATTGCGGTTGGCGATAGCGCGACTTGATGCTTGAAGGGCACGTTCCGCCTCAAGAGCTTGTGCTTCTCGTTGTTGTTGTTGAAGACGTTGAGCCTCGGCGTCTTGTTGTTGTTGGTGTAGACGCGCTCTTTCTTGTTCTTCTTGGCGACGAAGACGTTGTCGTTCTTGAGCTTGAGCAAACGCTACTTGGTTTGATTGAGGACGGGGAACTTGTTCATCGACTTGCTCTTGTGAATGCTTGTCGTGTAGCGGGTTGCGAGATGCATGACGGTCTTGACGCGCGGCTCGTCGAAGAGTGTTTGATGACGGTGTACTTGTGCTGAAGAAGGAGTCGTCGGAGTGGCGACTTGAGTGGCTCCGTCTTGAGTATGAGGATGTAGAAGGAGGCCGGTTCACCAACAAGGCTTGGATCTCGTCCATTCTTGCATCGTTCTCTTTCTTGTGCGCGTCGAGCTTGTTGTCGAAGTAGTCTCTTGTACGTTGCTCGGAGAGTCGTAAGTCGGTGGCAAGGTTGTCGATGCGGTCGTTCATTGCTTGTTGCTCTTGATGCAACGCTCGTTGTGCGCCAAAGAGGTGGCTCTTGGTGGCGTATGATGACATGTCGTCGTCTTGCTC
>NW_021279312.1:0-2014 GCF_002162155.2 Triticum dicoccoides
ATTTAATTGACCTGGCATGGAAGAGCAGGAGTTCGAGGAAGTGTTCTTTGGTGACGAACACGTGAACTAGGACGCTTCCCAGTCAGAATGCCTGTAGGGTTAAGGCAGATGGCATGGGTTCTACTTATCAACGAAGATTTCCGCTGCTTGTGTTTCATTTGTTGTTCAGCCCTTAAGGCTTTATCAATGTAATACTTGACCATAATGGTCATAATTTGTGTAAGACGGTATGTATGGATGTAAGACTCTTGTTATTCAGCTTCTGTGTGTTCAGCGAGCATTGATCTCTGGGATCACTGTACACGTGCATTCGATGATCTCGACCTATGAGTCGGGGTCCCCACAGAGCTGGTATCAAAGCCATCCTGACTGTAGGAAGCCTTAGTTAGCATGGACGTTAGCTAGAACGAGACTCTTTACCAAAACTACCTATATACCATCCTTTTTCAAAAAAAAAATCCCAAGCATGGGTCGTAACTCCTCTATTGACCTCTCCCCTTCCACTTTGTAGATGGCCGTCGTACCCGAAGACCTCCTAACCACTGGATTTCCCGTGCTTCTTGAGGACAGCCTCAAGAAGTGCCAGTTCACTCGGTCCCCACCTTCTCCTATCACGAGCACTGGATCAACAACACCAAGAAGGAGTATCACGTGGAGGTAGTAGTGAGAGCGAACGACTCCCCGACGAGTTGGTTCTTTGAGGGACCCCAGATGGCGACCCTGCTTCTCGCTGTTGAGACTGCTACCCTCAAGGCGCTCACTCGCCTCCAGGATCTTTAGATAGAGATGGAAAGTGAGCCAGCCACCCATTACCTGCCTTATTGGAAGGAGGGTGATGACGAGAGCAGCACACCAGCCGTGCCCATGGACGATGGACTTCCCCTCCGTTTCCAGACCTACTTCAGCTTGTGTGCTGACAGCCTGGCACAACACCTGGCCTCAGAGTCGATGGAGCTTCGGAAGGAACTCCACGAGACCAAGGAACTCCTCCGCCTAGCTCAGACAAAGGCAGACAGGATCAAAGAAGGATGGTGCACCCCCTGGACAGCCCGTTGTTGCCTATCGAGGCGGGCAACCCTCACAGGTTACGCATGCCCAGGGATCATCTCAACCACGCCGTATGACGGTGAAGGATTGTCGCAACCTCTTCATGGTGCCCCCGACGAAGCAGTGCCGTGTTCAGATCCTCCACTCCCCCACTCCCTCAAGTGACGAAGAAACTGAGATGGATGAAGATGAGGAGGAAGACCCAGAGGAGACCGAATACGTGACCGAGCATTCCACCACTTAGACACCGTTCAGGACTAGGATAGGCCAGTCCGTAACACTTAAGGTAGGATAGGTCGTGTACCCCTTATGTGAAGTCGAGTCCATGTAATGGTTAAAATGAAACTATGTTGTGTTGTGTTTGCTTCCCACTTGTTTTGATGAAAGTAGTACTTTCCCTTTCGAGAACTTGTAAACGACTACATCACCCATTTGGTTTTAATGCATGAGTTTGGCCCTTCCGGCCTTTGCTTAACTTAGAACCGTGTCACACCCACCATCTACCAGGCACCCCATCTATCTTGTGTTCCCTCATTTTATCCTAATCATGAGGTCTTGACTGCTCCAACAGGATGCCTATTGTAACCCGTACTGGTACCTCTACCCAGCAGCAAGAAGCCGGAGGATCCACCTAAGGAGGAGCCAGCCAGGACCAAACCCAAGGACAAACTCCACCACCGCCTCCACCTCCGAACATGGACATGGCCCAGCTTCTCCAAGGCTTCCGGGAGGAATGCCAAGCCAACACTGCAGCCCTCTAGATGATTGCTCAAGCTGTCACCAACAACCGCCAGCAGGCGGGGAATGGCAATGGACGTTCCAAGTTGGCAGAGTTCAAGAAGCATGCACCACCCACCTTCATCGAGACTGCTGAACCCCTAGATGCAGACGACTGGGTCCGCACCATTCCGGATCTGTTGGAACTAGTCGGCTGCGCTGAAGACCGGGAGAGTGTGGCATATGCTGC
>NW_021279313.1:0-1319 GCF_002162155.2 Triticum dicoccoides
CGATTCTGGCCCGTTTCGTGGACTATTACTCACTTTTTTGGGTCCCCGGAGTGATTTCCACGATTAACGAACCCCTGGGTGCGCTTACGGGTTGGTTATCAACACTCGCGGTTTTTGTCGATTCTGACCCGTGTCGTGGACTGTTACTAACCGTTTTGGGGCCCCAAAGCGATTTCCATGGTTGTTGAACCCCAAGGTGCGCTTAAGTGTAGGTCATCAACAATCACAGTTTGGGCCGATTCTGGCCCGTTTCTTGGACTATTACTTAGTTATGGGGGTCCTGAAATGACCCCGGGTTGTGTTTACGTGTCGGTCAGCAACACTCACAATTTTGGCGAATTCTAACGTGTTTTGTGGACTATTACTCACTGTTTTCAGGTCCCGAAGTGATTTCCATAGTTGTTGAACCCCAAGGCGCGCTTACATGTCGGTCATCAATACTCATAGTTTTGGCTAATTCTGGCCCGTATCATGGACTATTACTCTCTTTTTTGGGCCCCCGGAGTGATTTCCACGATTAACGAACCACGGGGTGCATTTACGTGTCGGTCATCCACACTCACAGTTTTGGCCGATTCTGGCCCGTTTCTTGGACTATTACTCTGTTTTTGGGTCTCGGCGTGATTTCCATGATTGACGAACACCGGGGTGCATTTATGTGTCGCTCATCAACACTCGCAGTTTTGGCCGATTCTGGCCCATTTCGTGGAGTATTACGCACTGTTTTGGGGTATCGAAGTGATTTCAACAATTAACTAACCGCGGGGTGCGTTTACGTTTCGGTCATCAACACTTACATTTTTGTCCGATTCTTGCCTTTTTTGCATACTATTACTCACTGTTTTGGGTTCCGGAGTGATTTCCACGATTAACGAACCCCGGCGTGCGTTTACGTGTCGGTCATCAACACTCACAGTTTTGGCCGATTCTGGCCCGTTTCATGGACTATTACTCACTTTTTTGGGTCCCCGGAGTGATTTCCACGATTAACGAACCCCTGGGTGCGCTTACGGGTTGGTTATCAACACTCGCGGTTTTTGTCGATTCTGACCCGTGTCGTGGACTGTTACTCACCGTTTTGGGGCCCCAAAGCGATTTCCATGGTTGTTGAACCCCAAGGTGCGCTTAAGTGTAGGTCATCAACAATCACAGTTTGGGCCGATTCTGGCCCGTTTCTTGGACTATTACTTAGTTATGGGGGTCCCGAAATGACCCCGGGTTGTGTTTACGTGTCGGTCAGCAACACTCACAATTTTGGCGAATTCTAATGTGTTTTGTGGACTATTACTCACTGTTTTCAGGTCCCGAAGTGATTTCCA
>NW_021279314.1:0-2014 GCF_002162155.2 Triticum dicoccoides
ATTTAATTGACCTGGCATGGAAGAGCAGGAGTTCGAGGAAGTGTTCTTTGGTGACGAACACGTGAACTAGGACGCTTCCCAGTCAGAATGCCTGTAGGGTTAAGGCAGATGGCATGGGTTCTACTTATCAACGAAGATTTCCGCTGCTTGTGTTTCATTTGTTGTTCAGCCCTTAAGGCTTTATCAATGTAATACTTGACCATAATGGTCATAATTTGTGTAAGACGGTATGTATGGATGTAAGACTCTTGTTATTCAGCTTCTGTGTGTTCAGCGAGCATTGATCTCTGGGATCACTGTACACGTGCATTCGATGATCTCGACCTATGAGTCGGGGTCCCCACAGAGCTGGTATCAAAGCCATCCTGACTGTAGGAAGCCTTAGTTAGCATGGACGTTAGCTAGAACGAGACTCTTTACCAAAACTACCTATATACCATCCTTTTTCAAAAAAAAAATCCCAAGCATGGGTCGTAACTCCTCTATTGACCTCTCCCCTTCCACTTTGTAGATGGCCGTCGTACCCGAAGACCTCCTAACCACTGGATTTCCCGTGCTTCTTGAGGACAGCCTCAAGAAGTGCCAGTTCACTCGGTCCCCACCTTCTCCTATCACGAGCACTGGATCAACAACACCAAGAAGGAGTATCACGTGGAGGTAGTAGTGAGAGCGAACGACTCCCCGACGAGTTGGTTCTTTGAGGGACCCCAGATGGCGACCCTGCTTCTCGCTGTTGAGACTGCTACCCTCAAGGCGCTCACTCGCCTCCAGGATCTTTAGATAGAGATGGAAAGTGAGCCAGCCACCCATTACCTGCCTTATTGGAAGGAGGGTGATGACGAGAGCAGCACACCAGCCGTGCCCATGGACGATGGACTTCCCCTCCGTTTCCAGACCTACTTCAGCTTGTGTGCTGACAGCCTGGCACAACACCTGGCCTCAGAGTCGATGGAGCTTCGGAAGGAACTCCACGAGACCAAGGAACTCCTCCGCCTAGCTCAGACAAAGGCAGACAGGATCAAAGAAGGATGGTGCACCCCCTGGACAGCCTGTTGTTGCCTATCGAGGCGGGCAACCCTCACAGGTTACGCATGCCCAGGGATCATCTCAACCACGCCGTATGACGGTGAAGGATTGTCGCAACCTCTTCATGGTGCCCCCGACGAAGCAGTGCCGTGTTCAGCTCCTCCACTCCCCCACTCCCTCAAGTGACGAAGAAACTGAGATGGATGAAGATGAGGAGGAAGACCCAGAGGAGACCGAATACGTGACCGAGCATTCCACCACTTAGACACCGTTCAGGACTAGGATAGGCCAGTCCGTAACACTTAAGGTAGGATAGGTCGTGTACCCCTTATGTGAAGTCGAGTCCATGTAATGGTTAAAATGAAACTATGTTGTGTTGTGTTTGCTTCCCACTTGTTTTGATGAAAGTAGTACTTTCCCTTTCGAGAACTTGTAAACGACTACATCACCCATTTGGTTTTAATGCATGAGTTTGGCCCTTCCGGCCTTTGCTTAACTTAGAACCGTGTCACACCCACCATCTACCAGGCACCCCATCTATCTTGTGTTCCCTCATTTTATCCTAATCATGAGGTCTTGACTGCTCCAACAGGATGCCTATTGTAACCCGTACTGGTACCTCTACCCAGCAGCAAGAAGCCGGAGGATCCACCTAAGGAGGAGCCAGCCAGGACCAAACCCAAGGACAAACTCCACCACCGCCTCCACCTCCGAACATGGACATGGCCCAGCTTCTCCAAGGCTTCCGGGAGGAATGCCAAGCCAACACTGCAGCCCTCTAGATGATTGCTCAAGCTGTCACCAACAACCGCCAGCAGGCGGGGAATGGCAATGGACGTTCCAAGTTGGCAGAGTTCAAGAAGCATGCACCACCCACCTTCATCGAGACTGCTGAACCCCTAGATGCAGACGACTGGGTCCGCACCATTCCGGATCTGTTGGAACTAGTCGGCTGCGCTGAAGACCGGGAGAGTGTGGCATATGCTGC